>NC_082661.1:182180442-182483472 GCF_025265405.1 Mesoplodon densirostris
AAGAGGAAATGATTACTCCATAGATTTTTGTATTTGAATAGTCAGAAGAATGAAGTGGGCTTCCCTGGTGGCGCAGTGGTTGAGAGTCTGCCTGCCGATGCAGGGGACATGGGTTCGTGCCCCGGTCCGGGAGGATCCCACATGCCATGGGGCGACTGGGCCCATGAGCCATGGCCACTGAGCTGTGCATCTGGAGCCTGTGCTCCGCAACTGGAGAGGCCACGGAAGTGAGAGGCCCGCATACCGCAAAAAAAAAAAAAAAAAAAGAAGAATGAAGTAACCATTTCTGAGATATGGAAGGCTGTGGAAGCAAAAGTGACCTTATTTAGGGTCCCCATCAGGTATTGGGATTTAGATATGCTAAGTTTGAGATAACTATCCAACATTCAAATGGAAATATTATGTGTCTCTCCGAAAAGATATGTTGAAGTCCTAACCCCCAGTACCTCAGAATGTGACCTTATTCAGAAATAGCATCTTTGCAGATACAGTTAGTTAAGATAAGGCAACATGGAGTAAGGTGTGCCCCGATTTCAGTATGACTGATGTTCTTATAATAAGATAAGCACGTGAAGACAGAGACATACAGGAAGAACACTGTGTGATAATGAAGGCAGAGATTGGCGTTTTATACCTGCAAGGCAAAGAATGACAAAGATTGCTGGCAAAGCACGAGAAGCTAGGAAGAGGCAAGGAAGGGTTTCCCTACAAGTTTCAGAGGGACCGTGGCCCTGCCAACACCTTCATTGTGAACTTAGATACCCCCAGAACCGTGAGATAATACATTTGCGTAGTTTTAGCCCACCCAGTTTGTGGTAGATGAGTACTGAGAATTTGCCAGTGGATTCAGCTAGGTGGAGTTGTCCTAGACAGGAACAGTTTCATTGGGGAAGATGGGTTAACATCCTGATTGGAGTGGGGTTAAGAGAAAAGAGAAGATGGAATAAATTGGGAGCAGTAAGTATATGTAAAGTAGTATTTCTATAAAGGAAGAAGCAACAAATTGTGATCATAGCTGAAGGGATATATGAGGTTAAAGAAAGCATTTTCTTCTTTCATTTCTCCCCTTCCTCCCTCCCCTCTTTTCCCCTCTCCTCCACTGTCTCTTACTCCCCCCCTTCTCCCCCCTCTCCCACCCTTCCTATTTCCTCCCTCCTTCCCTTTCTTTCTTCTTTTCTTTCTTATCACGATTGAACACTGATGGGAATAATGCATTCGAGAAGAGAAAGTTGATTTTGAAGGAGAGAGAGGCAACAGTTGTGGGAGAAATAGCCCTGAGAGGCAAAATGGGATCTAGTACATAAAAGGAGGGCTGGCTTTACATAGGACTGAGACAGAAAAAATATAGAGTACATGACCATAGATATGGGCGGTGGGGCTTGGTGGTGAATAGATGTGAGGAGAGTACATAGAAGATCTTCTCCAATTGCTTCTATTCATCAAAGGGAAAGCAAGTTTACCTGCAAAGACAAAGGACAGTGGTAGTGTTGTTAAAATTTAAGGAGAGAAGAAAAGTTAGGATGTTGTCATCTAGGATAGCGGGAAAGTTCTAGGCAAATGTAGTAGGACTACAGGTCTACACTGAGTGTCCTTTTGAAGTTGGTGGTCACGAATCCAGAAAGACCAGTCAATAAATTTTATGTATTTTGTTATTGTAAGAAATGTACATTTTAATTAATTGGTTAATGAATATTCTTTAGATACCAATACTTCTAAGGATACTCAAGAAAGCATAGTTTAATAGCAGAATTTTTGGAGAATGTAATTTACCCATGAATCAGGTTGCCAGATAAAATATATGACATCCTGTTAAATTCAAATTTTAGATAAACAATAAATAATTTTTCAGCATATGTCCTCTACTTGCTAAGATTCATGGATTTTTCCATCTGCAAATGTAGGGCTTACTTGTGATGACTAGACTTGTTCATTTGTGATGTGTGTAGATGGTGAGCAACTTACCACTTTTTGAATGAGAGATTTGAAGCTGTATGATTTTTACAAACTAATTGCTGGGCTGAATTTTCAATCTGCCAAATGTTGATTCAACCATTTAACATTTTCACTAAGAAATAATAAGAAATGTTGCTGCACTGAAATATCATACCTTGCTGCTCATGCCATCTCTTTGGAAGCATTTACCCTGTTGACAGGCTCTTAACAATTTTACATTAATCTCTTCAGTGTTAAAGGCTGCATTAGCAACCTTAAGGCTAATAAAAGTTAGCCCTTTAGCAATAGTGGCCAAGGTATGCATAATTTTTCTTTTGGTGCATTTATCTAAACCCTGGAGACAAAGCAGTATCTTTCTCTCCCTACAGGCTTATTTTTTCTGTTTTATGAAGTTATTTTTGACCAAGGTAAATGTTTTACTAAGATTAAAAATAAAAATGGCATTAGGTTCTTAAATTTGTGTAATTGAAACTAGCTATATGAATGGTCTCATAAGACTGATCCAGTTGTTCAGCATTGAAAAAAAATGCATACATACTGATTCAGTTGGTTCTTTCATAATAATTATAGCTATGATTTATTCAGTATTTACTATGTACAAGGCACTCTCATGAACATTTATGCTAAATTCTAACAAAAACATAATAGAAATTCATGAGTCCATTCAACAAATATTGGTTGCACCAGGCCTTGCAAATAATAGTGGATAAAAGTCCCTGACCCCACTGAGCTTACATTTTAACAGGCAAGAGGTGACATAAATTAAATAAATAAATAAATAAATAAATAAATAAGATATTAGATGGTGAGAAATTTTTTTTTCTTTTGCTTGACATACATGTTTATTGAAAAATTTAGAGGAGTGGGGTAAAAGTTGGCTGAGATCAAACTTTTCTATACAGAGAATTACATCATCTCTGGTAGACACATTGAACCTTCCTGGTCACATTATTAACAGTTAACGTTTTAGAAATATCAGTTACTTTCTTGACGTCTCTGTTACTGGGAATCTTGACCAAGGCAATAGGTCACGGTTGAGTTGGAGCAGAAAATCCATTGGATTAAGATAGAGTCTGTAGTTGGAAACATCAGTGAGTGGGAATTTGATTCAAGGGAAGACATAATAATTTAATTTTTCTTTTTCTTTTTAAACTTTTCTTCTACTCTTTGACTACAATTTAGTACATATTTTTTTAAAAAGGGTAATCTGATGTTCTAAAGGTTTTCATATTAATGAGAAAAAAAGACCAGTGAGTCTAGTTCAACTTGAGTTTCCTAGATGATTTTTTACTTATTAAACCAACTTTATTACAGCTTAACTTATATATAATAAAATATACCCATTTATGGTGTACAATGAGATGAGTTTTGACAAATGCATAAGCCCAAGTAACAAACACCACAACCAAGACAGAGAGCCTTTCCAATATCTCAAACAATTCTCTCATGCCTCTTTACAGTCATCCTTAGCTCAGTCTCAGGTATCCACTGACTTATCAGTTTTATCACTTTGGGTTGTTTTTTCCTTTTCTAGAATCTTACATAAATTGAGTCATACAACATGTTCTCCTTTTTGTTTACCTTCTTTTGTTAGATGGTGAGAAATTCTTTGGATTAAAAATATAGCAAGAAACAGGAATATGGGATAATAGGAGTAGAGATCAGTTTTGGATAGGGAGCTTAAGGAAAACTTTATTGATATTTGAGCAAAAATCTGAATGGGGTAAAAATGTGACACATATGGTCATTTGAGGAAAAAAGAATTCAAGCAAGAGGGGACAGCTATTACAAAGGCCCTAGGGATAAAAATATACTTGATATGTTGAATCAATAGCCTAGATATTCAGAGTAGAATGAATAAAAGGGAGATGAGGAAAAGATTAGGTCAAATATAGGAGGTGGTACCATTTGGTAACGGTAATGATCTTATCTTTTACTCTGAATGAAATGGAAAGACATTGAAGGTGTTGAATAAATGAATAAACTGATTTAAATTTCATTTTGAAAAGATAACTTTGGCAGTTAAGAATAGACTGCTGGGTATCAAAATACTCATGACATTTTTCACAGAACTAGAACAAATAATCCTAAAATCTATATGGAACAGTAAAAGACCCCAAATTGCCAAAGCAATCTTGGGAAAAAAGAACAAAGCTGGAATTATCAGCCTTCCAGACTTCAGAATATACTACAAAGCTACAATATACAAAACAGCATGGTACTGGCACAAAAACAGACACATAGGTCAGTGGAACAGAATAGAGAGCCCAGAAATAAACCCACGCACATATGGTCAATTAACATATGAAAAAGGAGGCAAAAATATACAGTGGAGAAAAGAAAAGATAGTTGCTTCAACAAGTGGTGCTGGGAAAACTGGGCATCTACAACTAAAACAATGAGATTAGAACATTACCTCAAACCATATACAAAAGTAAACTCAAAATGGATTAAAGACCTAAATGTAAGACCTGAAATCATAAAACTCTTAGAAGAGAACACAGATGGTAACACTCTTTGACATAAATCTTAGCAATGCTTTTTGGATCTGTTTCCAAAGGCAAAAGAAATAAAAGCAAAAATAAGCAAATGCAACCTAATTAAACTTACAAGCTTTTACACAGCAAAATAAAAAGACAACTTATGGGATGGAAGAAAATATTTAAAAATTATATGACCAACAAGGGGTTAATAACCAAAATACATAAACAGCTCATACTAGTCTATCATAAAAAACAAACACCCCAATCAAAAAATGGGCAGAAGACTTGAATAGATATTTTTTTCAAGGAATACATGCAGACAGTAAACAGGCATATGAAAAAATGTTCAAAATCACTAATTATTAGAGGAATGCAAGTCAAAACAACAATGAGATATCACCTCACACCTGTCAGGATGGCTATTATCAAATGTGTACAAATAACAAATGTTGGGAAGGATGTAGAGAAAAGGGAGCACTTGTGCACTGTTGGTGGGAATGCAAATTGATGCAGTGACTATGGAAAACAGTATGGAGGTTCCTCAGAAAACTAAAAATAGAACTACCACATGACCCAGCAATTCCACTTCTGGGCATATATGTGGACAAAACCATAATCAGAAAAGATACATGCAACCCCAATGTTCTCAGCAGCACTATCTACAATAGCCAAAATAGGGAAGGAACCCAAATACCCATCAACAGACAATTTGCTTAAGAAGATCTGGTATATATACACACAATGGAATATTACTCAAGCATAAAAAAGAATGAAAGTCTACCATTTACAGCAACAGGGGTTGACCTAGACAATTATACTTAGTGAAATAAGTCAGGGAAAGAGAAATACAATATAGTATCACTTATATGAGGAATCTAAAAAATAATACAAATGAATGTATATGCAAAACAGAAAAAGACTCACAAATACAGAAAACAAACTAGCGGTTACTAAAGCAGAGAATGAAGGGGAGAGGGACAAATTAGGGATTTGGAATTAAGAGATACAGACTACTGTGTATAAAACAGATAAGCAAAAAAGATATTTTATAGCACAGGGAATTATAGCCACTAACTTGTAATAACTTGTAATGGAGTATATTCTGTAAAAATCCTGAATCACTATGCTGTATACCTGGAACTAGTATAATATTGTAAATCAACTATACTTAAATGAAAACAAATAGACTGCTGGGGAATAGATGAGGAGGTAGAAAGGCCAGATTGAAGGCTGTTTTAGTAATCTGATGAGAGAGATACAGTAATCCAGGGTGAGAGCAGGAAGAAGAGGTAGTGAGTAGTAGCTGGATGCTGAATATATTCTGAAAATAAAACTGTCATGTTAGTTTCTTTGTTGAGTGAGGAGTATAAAAGAAAGAGGTAAGGCTGACTTTAAAGTTTTTGACTTGAGCAACTGGAGGGCCAGGAGTTGCCATAAATTGAAAGAAGAAGATTGCAGGAGGAGCAGGTTTGTTAGGGACGATCATGAATTTTGTTTTGAACAAGATGAGCTTACATTCCTATTAGCCAAGTAGAGATGTCCAGGAGGCAGCTGGACATATAAATCTGGAGTTTGGGTTGTATATATAAATTGGGGAGTTTTATTTAAAACTATGATATTGGTTATTATCAAGAAGTTAGTAAGAGTAGATAGGCAAAAACTTAGATCCAATAACTGAGCCCTGCAGCAATCTAATGCTGAGTAGGAAGATGAAGAGGAATAAACAAATGAGAATGGGGAGAAGCCAGCAAATAGCAAGACTAATTAGAGACAAAACCTAAATTCAAACCCAGGATTATGGGGTGCATCTAATTCCTATGGCTTTAAACACTATTCTTCATGTGCACATTTTGTTATTATGATTATTAATCTGTATTATTTCAAAGCCCAAATCCATTTCTAGAAAAAAAAAATCTAATTGGTACCTAAGATACTGAATGAGTTAACATTCCTCAAAAAAAAAAAAAACAAACTAGAAATGAGCAGAAAAGTAATAGGTATTAAGAGCTTTATTTTGTATGTCAAGCATTACACCTGATTCATTATAGATAATATTTAATGCCCATTTTAGGTATTATGTTCCCCATTTTGCAGAAGAAGGATTTGAGGTCAACAGAGTTTAGGTACTTTCTCAAGTTCATTCATTTTTATAAGTGGCAGAGTTGTAATTTCTACCCAATTCTGTCTGATATTTTCTACTGTCCTACATTTCATCATCTATACCATCTTGACTCTAACTAAGAGAAAATTATTGCTGCAACAAGCAACATTAAAAAGTATAATAGACATACACAGTAACTTTTATAGAAGAGGCAAACTTCATGTGGCTCTTTCTTATATCAGCCTAAATAAAGCCAGCATTATAAAAGTAGATTATGGTTCCCATCTTAAATAAGACATGTATGAATTCTAAATTTAGAATAAATTTTCTATGCATTCACATTCTCTTATCATGGCCCCTTTGTAACTAACCATCTGTTTCAGAGATAGCAGGTTTGTCACTGATCTTTGCAAGGCTCAGTCCCATAACCTTTCCTCACCATCACAGCTCTGGGAGCTACAGCACTTTGAAAGTTGTCCCTAAGGGATTATGGAAAAGACCCCAGCTACCCTTAGGATTTAAACTAGGAGTTCAAAGCATATCACAAGGTAACCTATCCCAACTGCCTCATGAATCAAATACACAGTCAAAAGAATATCAAATAATATTTTAGGGATCTCAAAGAACAACACTGGTGCCTTGAAGTATACAAGTGGACAGAGAAAGAGCTTCTCCAATACTTTAGCCAATGCTCAGTCACCAGGTGTATGGGCAGGGAAGGTTCTGGAACCCAAATGGATGGGCTAATTCTCTATTCTCTATTAGAACCAGGAATATTGCCATAATAACATTTTTATTCCTAGAAGTACTCTATTTTTGTTAAATTCCCTGGTCTCCATGCATTTAAATATACCTTGAAAGTACACAGTTAATAAGTCTTTTCTAACAACAACCAGTTAGAAAATATAATGGAAGCAAAGATCTTAGTCAATAGGTTGGTAAAGCTTAAGCTCCTTCCAGGAATCTTTGTGTGGTTCTCTCTCTCACTTCATGTAGCTCTCTGCTCAAAGTCACCTCCTCAGAGAAACCTTCTCTGTCTCTATCTAAATAGCCTCTCTCCTAGTCAGTTTTTATCTCATTATCCTGCTTTAATATTTTTCAAGCATTGTATATTTACCTGAATCTATATATTTAAGTATTTTCTTATTATTTTTTGTTTATTTACCTAGATATAATTTCCACAAAAGTTGGGAAATTTTCTTGTTCAGTGCATAGCTCCAGTTCCCAGAAGAGTTTCATTTACATTGTAGGTATTCAATGAGTAATGTTGAAGGAATGAAAGAAGGAAAAAGAAAGACAAAAAGGAGGAAGGGAGGGAGGGAGGCAGGAGGATGAAAGGAAGGGAGAAAGAGAGAGAGCATGGCAGGGAGAAAGGAAAGAAGGAAAAAAAGAGAGAAAGCAAGGGAGGAAAGGAGAGAGAAAGAAAGAGACTGTGAAGAAAATAAAAACAGAAATGGTTAAGTTGCAGATGCTCAGGGTACCCTCTATTTGCCACACCTATGGCAAAATATGCCACACATATTTTTTCCCAGCTTTAAACCCATTTTGGGTTGACATTTTAATTCTCAAATGCTGGCACTTGACTGTGGCCCCATTGACTTGGTTTGCCATAAAGATGTAACACAGAAAGTTAGTTACCTTTCTCTCATATGTTTTCAGTGAGACAGAATAATTCCCCACTGAATTGTTCAGGAATTAAAAAAGATAGTTTAGTCTCTCATATCCTTTCAGCTACCATATTCTTGATTTATCATATCATATCATTTATCTATTTCCTAATTGCTCATCCAGAAATAGCATCTCATAGAAACAGAATTTTAGAGCTGGATGAGATTTTAGTGATTATCTAACCCAGACCCTGATTTCACAAATGAATAAATGGAGGCAGAGAGAGAGAGAAAGAGAGAGAGGGAGAGAGGACGGTTTGTTAGTCACATTCTGAAAAGTGACAGAAACAGGACTCAAGCCCACGTCTTCTGATAGGTTACCCAGAATGAGGTGAAAATTGTAAAAGAACAAAACAAAACAGAAAAACAAAAGATAAACAAAAACAGTATATCTCTCTCTTCCTATTCATCAGACAGATTAATGTAAATAGAAAGGGATACACATCCCCATGATGAGTGTATACATCTCCATGTTTGTTTTATATTATAGCTGCTTACTGTCAAAATTCCTGATTTGATTTGCTTTCAACAATTGGCAAAAAAGATGAACTGAAATGTAAATATTTCAGCCGTGATGTTGCCATGGGCAATTTCCCTCTGGAAATTGTTAATAACCAGGGCCTAAGTGTATGACTGTCTCTACCATACGATAGCTTTGTAATTAATGATTTGAAGGAAAGAATAAAACAGTGTTCTGATTTTTGAGTAGCAAAGTTGTGGAGGTATTTTTTAATGGTATTTGGTGACTAGGGCTGCCATATATTATGTTATGATAGATGGGTAGAAGTCTATATTCAATTAATAAAGTAAAATTCATAGAGAAACAGGTGTGCAGTGGTTCATAAGGACAAAATGTGCAAGTATATTGTTCAGCAACATAGGGCCAGATTTGACAGGAATTGCAAAGATTATAGCTCCTGGAGAAGGAGACAAATGAAGGAAAGGAACTCCTGTAGTAAGTGAAGGATTTTTCATTTGCTTCAAAATATGATGGTCATCTTTGCAAGATTTACTGTACATATTAGTGGCTGCATATATATATATATATATATATATATATATATATATGATGCCCATGGATCATGATGAATTGGCATGATGGCTGTAATTGTGGCATCCTAACATCCCAAACAAACAAATAATATTCTCCACATGGAAGAACAGGAGGGAAGAACACAGTAATGTGCTAGAAGATTAAAAAATAAGATCTGCTTTATAAGGAAAAGTTGTCTAAGGGAGGGCAGAATCAAAACCCAGAATTTTCTATCTAGAACCTGTAAAGCATATTAATCTTTTAAACAAATCTGGAAGCCAATTCAAGGCTAAAAATGTCAAATACAATATAGCATGGACCCTCTCTTGGCATCAGGTTCAGGAAGCAAAGAGCATCTTACTTCTTAGCATATAGCTCCCTCATGCCTTCTCCTAAGAGAGAAAAAAAAATCTCATTCAGCCTGGCACTACACAAAAAACACTGAACTCTGCTCAGAGAATAGCTTCAAAATCTCTTGTTTGAGCTTTCGCGTAAACGTGCATGTGAGAGTATAAAGAAATGTGGTAGAAATACGGATTATCTTTTAAAAACTTCAAAAAGGACAATTTTGGCAGGCAACAGTTCCACAATGGTCTGTAGAATATTTGCTTGCTCTTGGGAAGAGGCTACATTGCAAGCTAAAATGATTCTTTATTCTCTCTCTCTCTCTCTCTCTCTCTCTCTCTCTCTCTCTCTCTCTCTCTCTCTCTCTCTCTAGCTCTCTTCTACTTCCCCTCTCCCTCTCTCCCTCCCTCCCAGAGTCCTTCCTTCCCTCCCTCTTGCCCCTCTTTTCCTCTCTCTCTCATCTGAATTATTAGAGCTTTTGAAGCAATTGAAAGTCCAGACCTAGCAGACTTGGCACAGCATTATTTCTTATCTATTATATCCAAATATTGTCATAGCAGTGATCCAAGTGCTTCATGTATCTGACAGATGTCTGACTCTGGGGAGAAAATAAAGCAGTCAGTGTGTATCGTGGGTTAATAAAATGCACACCAGAGGCAGACTTTCAGTATTGGAAAGGATGTTGGACTTCATCTAGGCCAGCCTGTCCTCTCTGCCCCTAGGTCTGAACTCCTTCCCATATGCCCCTTCCCTTGGCTCAAACACCTCAGACAGTGGAACTTCACTTGTGAAACTCCCCCTTCTGTTTTGCCCATATTTCTCCTGGCTACAAAAATCTTCATTCTTTCCAGCTGAAATCTACCTCCTTGCAGCTTCTGCATATTGGTTTTAGTTCTGCTCCCTGAAGCTACATATTAAAGTCTAATTCTTTTTCCATATGGCAACTATTAAAGTACTAAAGTAATATTTATTTGCTGCTGCTGCTAGTCTTATTTAGGCAAAATAGCTTCAATGATTGAACTCTTCCTTATATTTCAGAGATTCTGGACCCTTTGCTGTCCTGCTCACTTTCCTCGGAACATGACTTATATTAGCTCTCCAAAATCTCTGCCACTTAGTAGCTGCTTGACCTTGGGAAAATTAATCGACTTTTCTGAGCCTTTGTTCCCTCATTAGACCACTGAAAATAATAATAGTCATGACCATCTATGCACTATAATTCATGTAATACAATTAAAATTAAAAAATCATTAAATACTCAAAAAATGTTTACTACTGCTACTACAACTACTATTCCTATGGTAGATATGAGACAAGTCTTTACTTTGGTTATTGTACTTCTATTATTGAATACTGTTTGATTTTCTGTAAGTCCCAACATTCTGTTGGATGGTATAGAGCCTAAAGTGAGTCAGTACTTACATAGCTTTTACATACTTCCTGCCATCACTACTCCTAAAAATGTACACTTATATTTCTAACTCAGGAAACATATTGGGGTTTTGACACTCCTTGGCAGTTCTGTAATTCCCAATCAGTTCTCTCTCTCTCTCTCTCTCTCTCTCTCTCTCTCTCTCTCTCTCTCTCTCTCTCTCTCTCTCAGATTCCCTAGTTGTTCTTTCAGACCCATTTCGCTTCCTCAAACTTTGGGTTCTACTATTCCTTCCTCACTATCAGATTTCTCCTCCTTCAACAAGAAAAGTGAAGCCATTAGACAAGAACTACCTCTGTATCCTTTCACCAAAACTCTAACCGTACTGCATCCATGTTCATGGTTTCCTCCATTCTGCCCATTATTCTGGAATTTTCCCTCCTCACAGTGCAAAGCTTGGTTAATTCTTCTACCTTCCCTGCTCTCATCCCAGGTACCTTGCACATTTTAATAATTATCATTTTCTCTCTCATTTAGTTTCACCATCTTTTTCTCTTCTAGATTCTCTTCATCAGAACTAAAATGTTCACAGTTCTTTCTTCTTAAATCTAAAGTTTAGTACCATATTGTGTGTATATTATGATTCAAAAAAGAAAGAGGAAAAATCTTTTTAATCAACCTCACTAATGTCTTTAAAGAGGTAACTGTACTTGTTGTTTCTACTTTTTACTTTACCTCCTACCCACACCTTAATCTACTATAATCAGATTTCTGCTTTACCCTCCATTAAAACTGTTGCAACATTTGACAAGTACTGTTCAGTCATTCCTTCTATAATCACTCTTCTCTCTTGACACCCATTATGTCACACTCTCCTGGTTTTCCTGCTTCCTCTCTGGTTTTTTCCTATTAATCTGCTTTGTGGATGTTTCTCTTATTTCCAGCTTTACTGTTCTTCTAAATTTTGTCTTAGATTCTCGTCTCCCAAAGAAAGTCTACACACCTTCCCAGAGCAAGCTCATCCATTCTTGTGAGTTAAAAACCCAGCTGTATGTACATGGATCTCAAATACATATCTCCCCCCCCCTTTTTTTTCCTCCTGTACTACCCAAAAGTCAACACATTCACATTAGAACTTGTTATGTTTCCTTCTAATCTCACCGCAAGACTGTGCTTTTTCCTCTGTTACCTCTCAGTGAATGGTATCTACGTTCAGATTATTTCCAAACAAAAAATGTTGGGGATCATCTTTGCCTTTCTCCAATCAATTTTCTTGGATACGGCTAGAATAATTCTTGTAATGTACACATTTTAAATTGTCAGTGCAATCCAGAAAGCTTTTCAGTTGCCTTCCCATTACACATATGATAAATTTAGAGTAAGAGTCACTTGTCTCCAATCTTTTGGTAGCATTCACATGTTCAACTCTTTCTTAAAGATCCTGGCTGCAATATACAGAGCTATCTTGAGCAAATTTTTTCTGTATGATGTTATATGAGTCATTAAGTTCTAAACTCATGTGAAACTCCATGACATTAATTCTTTCTTTCTGATATTTGTTTTACCCTCTTCTGTTAGACACTCATTCACCATGGCAAGCCAGAGTGATTTCCCACAGAGCTTTTGAAGAGCATCAGTCACCGTGGGCAACACATGTGTCCCAATCCCAGATCAATTGAATCAAAATCCCTGGGGTTGGACCCAGACAGAAATCTTTTGTAAAAGTTCTTCTGCTGGTTCTAATAAGCTGCCAGGATATAAAAACCACTGGTTGAGAATTGCTAAGCTAGGGAGGATGCATAAAAGTAGAGTCAATGGGGTGGAAACATTGGATTTAAGGGGACAAGGAAGAATCACAGCAGAAGTAAAATTTTTTCAATTTTTTAGTGTTAGCTGCCCCAAATTTTTATAGGGTGTTTGAGTCTTTGGAACTGGCCATTGAGGGTACAATTTAGCTCTCTAAACCCTATGCAGATAGTTTATCTGTTTGCTATTCTCTGAGCTCATTAACATTTCACCAGTGGTTTTTAAACAGCACTTTTCCTCTTATTTTTCCTCTTATTTTTAAACTTATATAGAGTTCTTTTTTTTAGAGTTCTTTTTAAAACTCTGCATATCTCAGCCGCTCTTAAAAATTATTCAAATATTAACTACATAGTGGAGCATTTTTATAGTGTTTCTTTCCCCAAGCTCAATTAATTAATAACTCCATCCTGTCTGTTCCCACAGTACTTTAAACAATTATTTATTTGTACTTACTTTCTTATATTTTGATTTTTTTTGTTTGCATATCAGTTTCTTACTCTAGACTCTGATATCCTTGAAAGCAGAAAGTGTCTGGTACATAATAAATGTTCAATAAATATTGCTGGGCTGCATGTTAAGTGAACAGATAATGTATACTTTGACTCTTCTGGCTTATGGTATACATAACTTTTACATGTTTACCTTTGCTTTTAAAAGATTCATTTATTATTTTACCAAAATATGAATTGAGCACATCTTATATGTGACATCCTGTGCTTGGCCCTTATTTCTATCTCGGTTTTGTCCATTTTATATATAATCTTCTTGTGGAGTTAGAGATGTAGCCGTATCATTTTCCTAATGTTTTCCTGTTTATGATGACAGGATTTTTTTTTTGAAAGACTTTGAACCTTCTCAGTCGTATTTTTACATAATTTGGAGCCATTGAGTTATACCTACTGTTTCTGAACTTTTTAGAATCCACTGTTTCTGTAGTTCTGGCTATTACAAACCCTAAAGTAGCAAGGTAACTTTGCTCAGGGTATCCACTGTTTCGATCACAAATTCTTTCTGATCGGTTAGCAGGGGATTTGAAATGAACTTCTCTTGTCATTGCCTTTCTATCTGAGCAAGACTTGTCAAGGACACTTTTTGCCAATGGGAACCCAGCGACTGAAGCTCAGGTCACTGCTCTGTGCTGCCTTTGTTTCAGTTGCAGAGTCTCAATCAGGAAAGCCACATCACTTTTCTCATTTTCGCCTGGAAGTTTAGAGTACACTCAAACAAGATCACTTATTTCCCTCTCTCCTTTTACCTTTAGAACTAGATGGCTTTATGCTAATTGAATAACAACTCTCCATTTCTTTCTCCCAGTTATGCAAGGATGAGGTAATTCTAAAGATCTGCTGTACAGCACAGTACCTGGAGTCAATTATACTGTATTGTGCACTTAAACATTTGTGAAGAGGGTAGATTTCACATTAAATGTCCTTACTACAAACACACAAAAAAGGGGACACAAGAAAACTTTGGAGGTGATGGATGTGTCTGTTTCCTTGATTGTGGTGATGGTTTCATAAGTGTGTGCATTTCCAAACTCATCAAATTATATATATTAAATATGTATAGTTCTTTGTACATCAATGATACTTCAGTAAAGATGTTTTTAAAATGATATGACTTCATATACTTAAGAGGTATTTTAAAAAGTAGAGGGCTTTAGCAGACTACTAACCCAAGTTGCATGTATTTCCACACAGGCATAAAGTTATTGATAACCTCCTACCTTCCTCTCACCACCGCCCTCCACCCCAAAACCCACATAAAGTCAGTACTTTTATTTTAAAAAGCCAAGCCTTCTATTGCTATATTTGAATTATTGGTTCCATTCCAACAATACTCTGATGACTACATATTTAAATTTAACTCGTTGTGCTATAATTTATTGTTTATTGCTGACTCATTAATTGTGCTTAGGTATATCCCCCCCACACACACACATACAAACACACATACACATGTGTGGTTTAAATAGATATTCTATTTTTCCTATCAGTCTTTCTCATCCTGAATTAGTTTATCAGTTTTCTTCCAATTCCATAATGTTATCTGTGTCTGCTGTTATGCTTTCCTTCTCCAATTTCAATTTATAGTCCCCATATGGATTCATAGGTTTAATGCAATTTCTTAGAAATCCCAGCAAGTTTTTGTAGACATACATGATATTATTCTAAATTTATATGGAAAGTCACAGCCTTAAAATAGCTCACAGACTCTAAGCAAAGGAGAATAAAGTGGGAGAAATTACTCTACCTGATGTTAAGTTTTTACTATACAGCTGCAACAATCAAGGCAGTGTGGCACTGGCAGGGAGATGGATATATAGATCAGAGGAACAGAATATAGGATCCAGACATAGATCCACACACATGCTTAGCTGTTTTTTGACAAAGGTACAAAACCAATTCAAGGGAGGAAGGATAGCCGTTTCAACAAATGGTGCCATAGCAGTTTGACATTTATAGGCAAAAAACAAAACAAAACAAAAAAACCTTGAACCAAGTCTCAGACCATACACAAAGATAAACTCAAAATGGATAATAGTCAGATGGAAATAAAACTTTTTGAAAAACTAGTAGAAAATCTTTGGCATCTAGGGATCTAGGGCAGCATCCTTAGACTTGATGCCACAATCATGAACCATAAAGGAAAAACTGACAAATTGGATCTAACAAAATTAAAAACATTTACTCTGTGACAGCCCATGTGAAAAGGCTAAAAACACAAGCTACAGAATGGGAGGAAATATTTGCAATGAAGTATAAACATATCATAGAATTCTAGTCAGTAATAAAAATTAATGAACTATTAATTTATATAACAAATTGGGTGACTCTCCAGGGAACTATGCTCTGCAAAAAAATCCAAAAAAACCCAAAAACAATAGCAACAACAAAAATCCATATGGTACATATGGTATGATTCCACTTATGTAACATTTTGAAATAATAAAATTCATAAATGGAGGACAGGTTAGTAATTGTGTGGGGTGTAGGAATAGGAGGGATTTGTGTATAGTTATCAAAGGGCAACAGGAAAGATTCTTGTGGTGTTGGAAATGTTCAATATTTTGACTGTGGTGGTGAGTATACAAACCTACACAGGTGACATAATTGTATAGAACTTAATCCATACCCACCCACCCCCACACACAAAGAGTACAGGTAACACTGGGGAAATCTGAACAAGATTAGTTGATTCTATCATTGTCACTATTCTGATAGTATAGTTTTATAAAATGTTGCTACAGGAGGAGGAAAGTTGACAAAATGTCCAAAGGATGTCTCTGTATTATCATAACTGCATGTGAATTTACAATTATCTCAAGAAAGATTTCAATTAAAGCTTATTTTAGATAGTAGTATAGTATTAAGTTGTGTGAACACACCATAATTTTGTCATTTTCTTTTTGTCAAACGGTTGAAATATACTCTACTTGGTATAATCTACATCTTGTATCTATACTTTCTTCTTTGTATACAATTTATTTGAATGTGTCATGATTTGGGAATAAAAATATTTAGAAGTAGAAAAATAGATAAAACCAATGTGGAATGAAGGCAGTGGGTTTTGTATCTTTTTTTACAGTGGTTAATTTTGAATTTATGAGGAAAGATAGCAAATACTTGTAGTTGTTGATGAAATGAATTAATGAACATTGATTTGCAGCAGAGAAAACTTAGGATAAAGTATTTTTTAGACCCTTTTATGTATTACAACAGGTGAAAAAATAGAGCACAGGACCTTGGGAAATTGTCAACTAGTTGTAAAATATAGTTTAGACTTGTTACCTAATTCCATCTACATGGTTTGGTAATTATGATGTCACCTCTGCTAGAAATAAGAAGATGCCCATAAATAGTTTCCCATTTATAACTTATAATGCAATTATAGCTATGTTTACAAAATTTTCAAGTTCAAAATCAAGTGTTGACAAGGAATAGATTCATTTAAGGAACGAGAATTTGAAGTACATTAATATTATGCTCTGAGTTACAAACAGGGTCATCGATTACCAGACAAGCAAAGTTGCTATTTTTATGTCCTCGACTAGATGTTGCATTCAGATCACAGTAGAGTTAAGAAAGAAAATATTTTCTACTTGGAAATAAAATTTTATTTGAATATGAGGATAAGGTGGACTCCCAACTGTCAATGGTAGGATTTACAAGTTTATCTTGTAAATTATATGATTATGGTTGTTTTAAACCACTAAATTTCAGGATGATTTGTTATTCTTCATTAGCTGACTGGAACACCTATGGTTTAGTTTTGTTACTATCTGATCTTTGTTATCACCTTATATCTATATCTATGTATCTATCTATGTACAATATCTATCTATCTATCTATCTATCTATCTATCTATCTATCTATCTATCTATCTATCTATCTAGGTTTCTCTTTACATCTAAGATTTGAAAAGGTCTTTTCAATGGTCTGCTTAATGAGTTGGGTGTTGGCACAGGTTGTTCCATGAATAATCACTAGGACTTGTCTGGGTATACCCCTGGGATTCTAAACTGGGGCCTTCATCAGCTGAGATATTGACTATTTTGTGTTATTGAAGAAATTCTGCAAGGATGTCATTGCAGAAATAATAAATCAAGTACTTAAAAGTGCGCTAATAAAGTTTACCTTGCCCCTTATTCTCTAATCCCTTTATACAAAAGTTTATTGTTAACTGCAGTCTTTCAAAGTCTTTCAGGAATGTTTTTTATATGCACTTTTGAAAATGGCAGGCATTTATATTTATCACCCTGTTTGGAAATATTTCTAGCCAAGGAAATAGTTGAGTTCAGGTGAGCACACAGGTGCTTGTATTACAGTTACAGTACACTGAATAACAGTGGTAGGTGAAGTGCATTGTAGCAAATTGAAAAGTGGAGATAAGCCAATGCTGAATTTCTTGGCAGTGGTTCAGACCCAGCAACATTGTGCACAGCTGGTATGTACATGATGAATTTTCTACCTGAACTGCTGATTTTCTGTGAATATATATGGTATTGCTTAAATGACCTAGTCATATTTTCTGTGTGTTTGTTTCTGTGCTTTAAAAAATATTGCCAGTTTTATTGGAGACTTTTCTGAAGAAAAATGAGAATTTCTTTATGAGAAATGAGAGTTATCTTTATCTTACACTGTGGTAGTTTAAATGACACATGGAAAATTGGGGATAGATGAGCCTGACCCAAAGAACATATAGAAGTAAGTTACTTTCTTGATTTTTGTTGCATTTTATCTGCATATTATGGCATTGAAGTGTAAGCTATCTGCTGCCCATTTTCCTACCAAGGTGCTTTTTCACAGAGGGAGGCAACAGGCTCAAGTTCTGTATTCTCAAACCTTAGCCTGGAATTGGCACTTTTACTCATAAATTCAGATGTGTTCTACTGTAGCATTTCTTTGTTTACAGAGTTCTACAAGGAATGAGAAGCCTGTTGGTTAGAAGAAATAATATATTTGGCACAGATTTTGAAGTGCTATTAACAATGAGACAATGGTGTTGACCTTTACAATTTTGCCAGATGCAATTTTAACTACTAAGACTCATTAATAATTATAGGGTGAAGGTCCTGGATTCCACCACTTAACAATCTTATCTTAAGGTATTTTTCTCATTTTTCATCACAATTAAAAAGAGCAATGGGAGCATATTAAATATGTTTCAAGTAAAGCTATAAACTTCTCTGCAGTTTTCAAGTTTAAAACAAAATCTGGGGCTTCCCTGTTGGCGCAGTGGTTGAGAGTCAGCCTGCCGATGCAGGGGACACAGGTTCGTGCCCCGGTCAGGGAAGATCCCACATACCGTGGAGCGGCTGGGCCCGTGAGCCATGGCCACTGAGCCTGTGCGTCCGGAGCCTGTGCTCCGCAACGGGAGAGGCCACAACAGTGAGAGGCCCATGTACTGCAAAAAAAAAAAAAAAAAAAATCTGTTTTGAGAGATCAGATAACAACTAAGATAATCTACAGATATTCTTGTTATCGAGTGCTGCATAACAGATCATCCCCAAATGTAGACTTTAAACAACAACAATCATTTATTGTCTTTTTTGTGGGTCAGAAACAGTCACAAGCCCTTACTGAGATTCAAGGTGAGGGATCATAGACCCCACCCCTCCATACAAAGAATGATAGACTCATTTTTAGAAAAGCATGTGAGACAAGATATATATTAGTTTGGCCATCTTTAGAAAATACAGTGTGTCACGGCAGGCAAATGTGTTTTTCCATAAAGAATCTCCACATGGTTGGTGACTTCATCAAACATATAGGTGTATATATGTAATGGGATTTACATCTTTTTTTTAATGTATAAATTTATTTATTTATTTATTTATTTTTGGCTGAGTTGGGTCTTTGCTGCTGCACGTGGGCATCCTCTAGTTGTGGTGAGCAGGGGCTACTCTTCATTGTGGTTGTGCGGGCTTCTCGTTGCAGTGGCTTCTTGTTGCAGAGTACAGGCTCTAGAGCACAGGCTCAGTAGTTGTGATGCAGGGGCTTAATTGCTCCGCGACATGTGGGATCTTCCTGGACCAGGGCTCTAACCCGTGTCCCCTGCAATGGCAGGTGGATTCTTAAACCTCTGCACCATCAGGGAAGCCCCAGGATTTATATCTTTACATTTAATATGGCATCAAGAGTATTTCTTAACAACACTAAATCAGTCCTCAAAGGAATTACTTTAATGACTATAATTTTCATTCCTAAGGATAGGCCAAAATTTAGTATTTACAAAACTGTTCCATTTCTTTGTTGTTATAAATAACACTTGACTACACACATACATATGTTTCTAGATAGAGTGATTCCTTAACTGTAACATTTAGGAGTTGCATTTGGCTGCAAGTAACAATGAACTTTCAAAAGAGGGTTTTCTTCCCCGCTTATCCAAAAGCTTAGGAGTTGATGATTGCTGGCATAAGTTCATTTACTCAGTGATGTTTTCAAACATCTGGGGTCTTTTTGGATGCCTGCTGTGTTAGCTTTGATATTGCAGCCCTGCTGTTATCTTCTCTATATCCAGGGTGGGAGGAAGACAAAAGGGAAAATGTCAAAGAAACATTTCCTGGTGAATCTTGGTTATAAATGGAGGAAAAAACAATTATTCCCTGAGAAATTGTACCTAATCTCATTGGCACATGGCCAAGCTGAACAACAAGGGAGAGAGAAAAAGTATTTTTTTTTCTAAGTATTTTGGTTTTCTTAATTAGGTTCCCTGGAAATAGACTGTGATACAGAACATTGAATTCATAAAGTTTATTGAGGTGTTATTTTGGGAGATAAACCTATAAGGAAGGGAGGAAGGCAAGACTAGATAGAGAGAGAAGCTAGATTATAACGTGGTTGCAACTGAGATCTCACCTGATCTGTTGGAAGTCCTGGAACTCAGATGACTGTTGGGAATTGTCACAAATTGAGGCAAAGGGGCTGAACTTTGTATCTGGTTCATGCTGTTATTAATTGTGAATGCCTGCTGGGAAGGGGCATTACCTTGGGAAAGGTAGTTTCCTGCAATCAAGGGTTGTTCCTAGTGAGGGACTAAGCTTTGGATGATCAATAACAGATATTCCCTGCAGCTGGAAGATCAGTGCATCCATTCTGACGAGGGGATCTGGCTAGAGGTCCACACTATGCACTAGAGTGGTAGAAAGGCAAAAGCAAAGAGGAGTTGAGAGTAGGCACTGAGTAAGCCAACGTATTCTCACTGACAGTGTGTGTTTATTCTTCTATTTTTTTTTTTTTTTCCTTTTTGCGGTATGCGGGCCTCTCACTGCTGTGGCCTCCCCCGTTGCGGAGCACAGGCTCCGGATGCGCAGGCCCAGCGGCCATGGCTCACGGGCCCAGCCACTCCGTGGCATATGGGATCCTCCCAGATCGGGGCACGAACCCGTATCCCCTGCATCGGCAGGCGGACTCTCAACCACTGCGCCACCAGGGAGGCCCTATTCTTCTATTTTTAACTGCGTTTCCCAAATAGTTTATACTAAGCACACAGTCATTTTAAAATCATTAAATTGTGACACTTTATATGTATGTGTTGTATATATTAATATATATATATATATATATATATATATGCAAAGGGTTCATTCATAGTGTGTTAGGTGTTATAGAAAAGAAGTCTTTCTTTGAATTATCCAGAAGTTTTATATGAGTACAGTGATGAATTAAAGGTAACATATATGAAGTAGAATATTTGACTTGGTAAACTTTATTAGGGTCACTTTTTTCTTTCACATATGTACTTATTTAACCATTAAGTGTAACACAATATTAGAATGATTCTTGTTCCAGATTATATCTTTTTAAACAATTATGAACCCCCAAACCAGTATATGCACAGTGACTTCTAAATAGATACTTCAAAATTAATTTTTTGCTGCAGATTTTGAAAGAGTGGAGAGTTAGAAGGATCTGAATTTTTATTATTGAGTAATTCTCTAAGAGGTATGATGTGTTGCCACTAACTTAATATAGGACATTACATCAGGTTGATAATGAGACCTTTGAGGTTAGTCATCTGTATGGCAGATGTTGTAAGTAAAATACAAGATAGTAACAGAGAGTGTTCAGTCTCTAGATACCAGTATCCATACTGCCCATGTCTTCTTTTCAAATCAGATTGCTTCATATTTTTATTAGAGCAACCTCCATTTCATCTGTACCTATTAACAGAGTGTAGGTAAATCTGATTACTTTACTGGACCTACTTAAAAAATGGCCACTGTCACTAGGATGCAAGTCTTGAAATAATAAAAGAGTTTTTTCAAAACTAGCTGAAACACTCAGTGTACCTCATAATATTAAACTATATAAGCAATTACAATTAGTTACTTTTTCTATGGTTTAACTAATCTACAACAGCATTTGAGTCTTGCCCCTCAGGATTCCATTGCTCCCAAAAGACTGATGCAGTAAGAGTGGTACACTTGCTGCATTATGACAAAATATTCTACTACCCAGTTTACTAAACATAGATGTAGAACTAACCCCTGACTCACATACTCTATTAGCAAAACAACAGGAAATGAATTATTCACTAAAAGGGAAAGCAGATAAATATGATATTTTTCAAGTACAAAGAGAGAAGACTCCACATGGCTTATGTATTATGTTTCACTTACCAGAGAGATGGTCAAGTCATAGAGTAGAATGAGGGAAAGTGTGAAGCAATCTTAGAATCTGGAAGATAGAAGAATTGGTGAGAGGGGTAAGACGTATAGAGAGAATAGGACTTAGAAAAAAGAAAGAAAGAAAGAAAGAAAGAAAGAAAATGATAGGAATCCAGAAATCAATAAAGTAGCTCAACTGTGGCACCTGGAGATTGGTACCAGCTGTGATGTGGCAGTTTAGTTTAAGAAAAGGGAAGATGATAGGGTGGCATTGGAAAAAGAGGACTCGGTGTGGGAGGTGAATGGAGGGAGAGAGCAGGGACTGGCATTAGTCTACTTATGGGGAAAGAAAGAGCAATAGATTCTGAGGTCCATTGCTGAAGGAAGAAAGGAGAAATCCTACATCTGTGTGAAATAAATAGGTTGAATAGAATGTACTGGAAGAGAGGAGATAAAGAATTGCACTGAGTTACCAATGACTCTTAGAGATGTCTGAAAAGCAAATTTAAAAGTAAGTCATTTGCAGAAACGATTTCTAGTTCGTTCTTCTTTTTTCTTTTTTTTTTTTTTTTGCGGTACATGGGCCTTTCACTGTTGTGGCCTCTCCCGTTGTGGAGCGCAGGCTCCGGACGCGCAGGCTCAGCGGCCATGGCTCACGGGCCCAGCCGCTTCGCGGCATGTGGGATCTTCCCGGACCGGGGCATGAACCCGTGTCCCCTGCATCGGCAGGCGGCCTCTCAACCACTGCGCCACCAGGGAAGCCCTAGTTCTTAATAATATAATTCACCATTTAGGAAGAACTTATGGACAAAGATCACAAGAAGGATTTTGCTAGCTAAAAACCGCTGCTGAGGAAGCCTATAATGGCATGCCTTAGACGTAAGTTTTTTCTTGGAAATGTAGGAAGTGGTGCAGTTGACAGTCTTGTCTTGTTCCTCTGCTGGTGGAGGTGATAATGGGAAGTAAGGGTCCCAAGGGGAGGCTGCTGGAAGGAAGAGAGACACTGTGCCTGGACAAACAACGTAATTAGCCCTCAAGTAATCCAGCGATGGCTGTGGCTTTATGCAGCGAGGGCAGCTGCCCATTAGTGTTAATTAACCAACAGGAGAGAGATACAAGGTGTGGATGTGCTTTCCGAAGCCTGGCAGCCTAAGGCGGGATGAATCCACAGTAGTCTGAGGCTGAAGGTGAAGTAGCAGCCAAAAAAATGGACGGAGCTTTTATTGGGCATTCTCTGTTTCTGGCTACTAAGCATTCAGGGCTTTGTACCCTCCTTTCAGTCCCATGAGGGAGGCCGTCATTAAGGTGACCATCTCATAGGCAAGAAAGCCCACCCTCTGCCCTAAGAGCTAGGGCAGGAAGCAACCTGTCTCCTGATCTCTGAAACAAAACTGCCCACACTGAGCAAATGCAGGACATGGTGGGATTTCTTCCTTCAGAGGCTGAACCTGACAACATTTTGAAAGGCTCCAGATGCAGTACAAGCAAGCCAGCTCCCTGAAGCAGGGTCAAGAGATGGACTAGATGTTGCAAAATGCCCTCAAATTCCAATGGCTCTGATTCAAGACCTTGAAGCAGTGCTGGTGAGAATCCAGCCTGGCCCGTGCAGCCATGTGGAGCTGTGTGGCTGATGTGCACACAGTTACCTTAGGTGAAGCACCACTTTCTTGAACTTGATTCAAGCTTCATATTGCTTGATATGAAAATTGAAAACAACTAAATACATAGGAACTATTCCATTTCTATCTTTATAACAATAACAAAATTTAACTTTAGGTTTTTGGAATAACATTAGTTTTCATTAGACCATTCACTAGTTATTAAAGAGAATTTTTAATTTTATCCAGAAATTTCTGATTTTTATTATCCAGAGATCTTCCAATACTGGGATTTATTAAAACTTTTATATTTTCTATTAACATGTACCTTTTAACAAGGTAGTCATATTTGTAGTTTAAAAAATAGTTTGTTTGATATATAGAAACTATCGTTCTTTTTTTTTCTTAAATTTTATCTTTTTGCCATGCCGCGCTGCATGTGGGATCTTAGTTCCCTGGCCAGGGATACAACTCGCACCCCCTGCAGTGGAAGCGCGGAGACTTAACCACTGGACCTGCAGGGAAGTCCTGAAACTATCTTTCTTTAAGATTCTTTAAAATAATCCAACTAAATTTTTTAAGGCTTCATTGCATTATTTACTTACTCTGAAGACCATCAGCAATTAGCTTTATACTCATGTAATATCTTGTTTTGTGTATTTATATCTAAATCTTTCATTTCTTGAACCTTGGAAACTATTTGTCCCCATCTTCTGTTCTTCTTTGAATGTTGTCGTTAGCCCTCTATAAACAGGTCAATCATGAACTTTGTAGTGAAGATGATGTGAAAAATATTCTATTTGCAATGTTGGCTTGAATTTATCCAATTTGATAGGAGTTTTATGAGTAACATTCCTTGCAAAGTCTTAGAACAACAAAGAGGGGTAAGATGGTTTCTGTTGTCAAGGATTTCACAATTTTATGTTGTGCAGATAGAATTAACCTATTGGTTTGCTCCAATTAAGGAAGGTTAGTGAAATAACGTTTCTTCCTCCTTCTGTCTCCCTCCTCCATTCTAGACCTATTGGAAACTTAAGGGGTAATTGAGATCAAACATATTATAACTCATATCTTTGTCCAATTTATAGGGGCCTAAATCTTTGATTTTCTTTTTGTATTATATCACATTATTTAGCTAACCCCACTATTTATCATGTGATTTAAATCCAGAACCCATTCAAGGAGCCCTCAAAGATTCAGGGAACCCAAGGATGAGGGGACATAGAAATCATAGTATTTAACACCAGTATACAGATCTGCATATTTTGCTGGGAACTTCATACTCATACACACAAACACAAACATGCTTACCCCACTCTCACTTCTCTGTAAACACACACTCTCTCACATACAATATGTGTTCTTTTGATTTGTCTGATTCACTATGGGCCGTTTATGCTGAGAAATAAGAGCCTTTCTCCGGGTTTATATAATTCTCATAATTTTAAAGCTTGTTTGCCTATGTCTCTCAAAGTTAGAAATTAATCATAAACAGATGCCTGCAAGACAAAAAAAAATAGTTGCACAGGTTATTGTTTTGATATCTTCCAAAGTAAGTGAGAGGGGAGTCCAGAATGATACCCCAGGCTTCTGGCTCAGGAACTGGGTGGACGTGGAAACTGGTTCCTGAGATAGGAGACCGAGCAGAGGGGCAGATTGTGGTGTAGGATTAGAAGTGGGTGAGTTCAACTGTGAGCACACTGGGGCAGAGCATCATGAAGGACATCCAAGAGCAGAGAATGCCAGATACCACACAGGCACTAGGGACTCAGGAGACCTCCAAGAGAAGGTTTCTGCCATAGGACACTCTAGTCCACTGGGAGCTAGCAAATGAGAAAGCCATGAATTACAGAGAGACTGGGGAGTCGCAGAGCAGAGGTATGTGCCCCTCCCACCCTCCCTTCAGCACCCTGGACCTCTGTGAGCATTGCAGATTCTTCACGCAGCATCCACGTCCCTGCATTTGCCCACACTGCTTTCTTCCTGGAAGGTGTCACTTCTCACCTGCCCTTCTCCCCAGGCTGAGCTAGAAGCCCTTCTCCTTTCCATAACATTCTGTAATTCTACCAGAGTCATTATGCTTTACTGTTTAACTCTTTTCTCAATAAACTATCAATCGCCTGAAAGCAATGCTGTTGGACAATTGATTACCAACTGTCACTCTGCCAAGAGACCCCTTCTTTCATGAAAGTAGGGAATGCATCTGGGTGGGGATGTCTTGATTTGTCTGGAAATCAGATAGTCTTGACGTATCCTTGAAGTTTATACAATTCAATTAACTTTGCGGTGTATGACAACTTCTTTTTCCACGATGGCATTTGAATAGAGTGGTATGTACAAAAAAAATGTTGGTTCAGAATTAACCTAAGTGAAAAACTTTATATCGGCTATAGCATATTCTGTCTGTCTTTAAAAAAGTCAATTCTCTTTCTGCCACTTGAGATGTCAGGTCACTGGCTATAAAACTGCCTTGAAGTTTGATGACAATTTCAGTGATAATGAAGGCCGATTAGAGTATTTTTTGACATGTGCCCTTTACACACTGATCCTATTAACAAGGACTTATTAGACCTGCATGCTTCACTTTGTACTTAATTTTCGGGAGACAACAAAGTATATCACTAGTTCAGGAAACGATATGTGATCTTGTTTTTAATTTATAGTTTAGATTTGTTTTGTCTCGTTGGTAGTTAAGTAGATTTTATTTGATGCTGTTTATTATATTACATTAACTTAGCAGGTGGCGCATACTTTTATCCTTTGGGTCATGATTCTGAGGTGAATAATAGCTTAATTTAGAGACGGACCTTGAGAAAACTGTCTAGTTGGTTTTACCCTTATAATTTACATTGCATATCATTATGGTGTATGTATATTCATATACAGTTATATATTGTTCCAAAATAAAAGATGAGAAATGTGTTTGGTAAAATGGGACTTTTAGAGCAGTATACATTTCAGTCCTCAGTTTGAGCTATGTAACATATACTTCAGATAATTTATTAGAAGCAATACTCTAACAGCCAAACCTGTTTAAGTCCTGTGCGTGTATGTGTGTGTGTGTGTGTGTTTTCATCTCATTTGTTTCTTTTGTGATGGCACATCCTGACACAGCATACTAATGACTGGTTTTTAGAATAACATTGACATATGTCCACTTAGACAAATGAATATCTTCATCTTTAATGAGTCATTGGAGAGGAACAAGAAGTGCAGATGCAAATTTGAGTTCAGCTGGAGGGCAAAATTAAGATAAGAAAAAGAAAAGAAATGTAGGACTATGTTATAATCCCTTAATCACAAGAATCATCATCTCGTATCTTTTGCACACAGACACAGAC
Source organism: Mesoplodon densirostris (assembly GCF_025265405.1). Taxonomy (NCBI): domain Eukaryota; kingdom Metazoa; phylum Chordata; class Mammalia; order Artiodactyla; family Ziphiidae; genus Mesoplodon; species Mesoplodon densirostris. The sequence continues at coordinate 182,207,258 of NC_082661.1, forward strand.
ACTCACACAGACACACACAAACACACATACACACACACCCCATGCATGGAATGCCATTAACATTCCAAACAAATTGAATTTTTATTCGTTATTAAAATCACTTTTGGGTGTTCTGATTTTCTCATTGGCAATGGGCTTTGATTCATTTGATATTTGCCATTATATTAAAGACAACTTGAGGGAAAACCAATGTCTGGTCTTCCTATTGTGAATTAGCAATCATATTTGTGAATCATTTTAAATAAAACAGTTATGAAGCAACCCAAGCTATTTTCTACCTAACAGCCCATAAACGTTATATCTGTATTTTCTGGAAACCCTAGTTGTAAGTGATTCTGGATCCTCAGATTTTGCAGTGTCATGATTAATATGTTGGTATTAAAATTTCAAAAATAGACATAGAAACATTTTATTCTCTTCAAAATGAAAATTACTAGATTGTTTTTTCTGGTTATAAAAGTGATTCATGCTCATTATAATAACCCAAACTATACATTTTAAAAATTATAATAAAAGAAAGTTGAAATTATCTTGAATCTTACCCCTCAGAGATAAGCCCAATTACCATTTTGGTGAACAACATTTTCGATATCATACCTTCTAACACACACACATATTTATCATTTTTAATAAAGAGATCATTTTATACATTTTGTTTATCATTAGCATGTTTCCAAGTCAATAAATATAAAACTATTTCATCAATCTCCTTTATTTTTCTAATTACATAACCATTTATGAAAAAGATACTTGGAAAAATTTCAGTCAATATAGAAACATGTAGTTAAAAGGGGATGCTTTTCTTCATGGCAAAATTGATCCTACTTCCCTTCCATATGTAACTCATGATAAGAGTTGGAATTTAACTCAACTTTGTCACCTGAGAAATATAAATATTTCTTCTTTCTTTACAATATTTGCAGCTGTCACTTATTTTTTAGGTTCATTTATATTGGCTAGAACCTGGAGTAAAATATTGGTTAACCTCAGTAACAAGGGGAATGCTATTTTAATCTTGACTTTTGAGCAGTATTCTATAATTTTCTTTAATTTTCTGTAATTAGACCTGTCTCAGGTTAAGAATAATTTATTCATAACTAAGACTTTTGTTTGTTTTTGTTCTCTTTTAGTTTAGCTTTGTTTTGTATTAATAAGAATGTGCATAAAACTTTATCAAATGCTTTTCTAAAATCTGTTAAAATATAGTAAAACGAGGAATTTCATTGGTAGTATTTCCCAATCACAAGCCACTGTTTTATTCCTAGGAGAAACTGCATTGTTTTGCTGTATTATTGGTCTTTAGTTACATAGTTGGAGTTAATTTGCTAATATTTTATTTAGAAATGTGATGTTTAAATTAAAAACAAAATTGCCTGATAGTTCTGCCCCCTGCCTACTTTCTGTCTAATTTTGTTTTCAAGTTACACAATCAGTAAAATGTGATCATTTAAATGGGAGGGGGCCTAGAAGTCAAATAATTAATCTGCTCATCTTATAGATGGATAACCAAAGACAGAGAAGTAAATAGTTACATTAGCAAAACTAATATCAGAGACAGGATTGCGTGATTTAAGATTTATAACATTTGGGAGGCAATTTGAGATGCAAAGTCTTAGAGGATATTAAGTTCCTTGGCAATAGTTTGTTTCCATGAAACAGCCTGACTTCAGTCACTGCTAGGAAGTTCACCTACCTATAGCTTCCTGTCGTACTTAGAAACTACAGTTTTATTCTCTCTTTCATGTGTCCCCTTAAATAGGTTATGTTTCTTGAGATTTGCTTGTGTTGTCTTTGAGTTCTCAGGCAGTTCCTAGCCCACATCACAGGTGCATAATCAATATTTGTTACTTGATGAAACTGTTTACCTGCACCTTGCTATGCACTTTTATAACACAATTCTATTAGTTAAATATTCTACAAAACTCATAATTCATGGTCATTTCTTGTTACTACAAGGGGCAGCACAGAAGCATTGTCTGACCAGGAGGAACAGAAGAACTGGCTTGCTTAGCCAGAGGTCACTTGGACGCCAACACTGAGAGATCACAGACCCCCGTCTACACTTCTCACATTCAGTCCCAGTGCTCTGAGCTAGGCTTACCTGGAAACAAAGCATGCGTTACATTACGTTCTGCTGGAGATACTAAAGCTCCTGGGTTTGTTCATGGGAGTTATCGCACCTCTTTCCATCTGCCTCACTCACCAGCATTTGGCAGCCAGCTTGGGTTCTTTGAAGAGTTATTTTGCTTGATTAAAAATAAATTAATTAAAAGCTAAATTGGGAGCTAACCAATTGTTCCCAATTTGATATCTTAAGTGAAACTAAAACTCGAAAGAAGCTGCCTCCCAAGCTTTGTTAAGTACAATGACCAGACTAGAAGAAAAGTGTGTTACTTTTCTTTGAAGTCCAACTGTCTAAGCCTTTGTGGAATATTGCAAATGAATTTCAGAGGGAAATTTCATTTCCCTTTCTCACTTGTCCTGAATTTCTGCTGCTGCCTCCTCCCTCTAAACTCAATTTTTCATCCTCTCTTTGGGGATGATACATTTGTAAGTGTACTAATCCATGCACTCATGCATTTATTCATCCACTGAAGGACTATTGTTTGGCTACCATGTATCAGGTACTAGAAACTGAGGGCCCAGTGATGAACAAGTAAGGGCCCTGCTCTTATAAAGCAGAAGAAATGGTCACTAATCAAATAATCTTTTCAGTAAATGTATAATTACAAATCGAGAATCAAGCTCAGAAGGAAAAACCTGACTTGGTTAAAGACAGGTCTCAGTGGTGGGTAAGGGTTGCAGTATTGGTGAAAAACTTTCTAAAAATTTACTTGGGAGCAGAGACCTGCAATTAACTATGTCTAAGTGGTGTAAATGTGGCAATGAAGGAGGAGGAGCACATTCCAGGCTAAAGAAAACAGCATGTGCAAATCTCCTGTGGCAGAAGGAAGCATGGATAGTTGAAAATAGGTTGACATAGCTGAAGTAAAGAGAGAAAAAGAACTATGGGTGATGAGTCTTGGACAAGACTATAGAAGACCTTGTAGGGAAGGGAATGTGGAGTGGGAATGAGAGATGATGATGGAAGAATCAAATTTGCATTTGAAAAAAATCATCAGCTACAGTGTGGTGAACATATTGTAGAGAAGGCACAGTGGCTGAGAATAAAATCTAAGACTGAATGAAAAAATAAAACTGACAGTAAACTTGACTAGGGTAGGGAGCAAGAAAAGTAGATGATTCAAGAGATGTTTTGAGAGAGGAAATCAAAACAAATGGATTGATAAGGGAATGGGAGTGAGTATTGTCTAGGCAGCCTCTAGCTCTCTGCTTCATGTCACAAGACACATGGGGATATCCTCACCACCTACACTGTCCTCTGTCCACACTACGCTAGTCTGACCATCATCATTCTGCCTCAACCAACAATGGCCCTCTGTGTGGCTGAATCAGTGAATAATTTCAGGAATTACTTACTTGACTTCTTATTATTTGATAGCTGAAACCACCTTCTTGAAACTTTCTCTTCTCCTATCCTCTATGACATCAGAGTATTGTGGGTAACCTTCTCTATCTCTGGCCACTTTTTCTAAGACTCATCATAGGTTTATCTTCTTCTATCTGCCTAATAAATATTGGTATCTTAGGTACTCTTCTAAGAATATATACCCCCTACTCACACACATCCAATTGCTATTGATAAGCTAGTGACTTCCTAATTAATATCCACTGTGGACTCTTCCTCTCTTTTCCTTCTTCACAGCTCTTCACAAGCTTTTGTGAATCTTTATTCTTTTCTAAATTCAGAAAGCAATCCAATCTTTTGTAAATGCCAAGTCACAAATAAAGAACTTGTTTTAGCTATACTGTTTCTGTATCCTTACTTCAAGTGTTTATTTGTATCTTTGTTACAGATTTGTCAGATTTTGACGTTCCCAATATACAAACAGTCGGACTGAAATCAACTCAAGGCAATTAAGTTTAATGACTCAAGGGCTTTCTTTCCTCAAGTATTTTCCTCCATAACTTAAAGTAATGATACTAATCTTTATGCTCCTGTAATAGATAATTAGAAACTTTTTTTTTTTGATGAGGAAGGGACAGAGGAAGGACATAGTTTCCAATTAAGTTGTACTAAGCCCTCTAAGATATACATTCATTGCATTTATTAAGACACAATAGAAGATAGCTATTCATGATAATTCAATTTCCAGGTGAACAAAGATAAACTATTTTTTAATTTATTTACATAGACTAAATTCTGTTTTTAGGATACTTTGGCTGATAAAAATTTTTTATAAAAAAGAATACATAATTGTCTTTACCTTCTAGCAGTTTACCATCTGAAAAAATACATAAGTGAGTCTAGGAAGAATAAAGTAGGTGCTATACTTGTGCAAGTATGAATTATGATTCTGGGCGTCTGAGAAAGGTTTGTGGAGGAGATGTTATTTGATCCAGGCCTTAATGTATAGGTATGAATTTAAAAGAGCACATGAAAGGATGGCTTTTAGATATAATAAACAGCTTACGAAAGGATAAGCACAATTGCTAAATTATTTTCTTTAAGAATTAGATGTCCTTTTTTACCTGGTCTGTAAAATGTTCTAATAGATATCTAGGGATTAGATATTCAAAACAAGACAGGTAAAACCACACTTATCTATATGTGCAGAAACTGAAATGAACATCTCCTTCTCTGCATTTGCCCCTGATACTATGGTATCCAGGTTGCCTAAATCCAGAAGCAGACATTTGATAGAAAGTGCCTTCCATTGGGGCTTCCCTGGTGGCGCAGTGGTTGAGAGTCCGCCTGCCGATGCAGGGGACACGGGTTCGTGCCCCGGTCTGGGAAGATCCCACATGCCGTGGAGCGGCTGGGCCCGTGAGCCATGGCTGCTGAGCCTGCGCGTCCGGAGCCTGTGCTTCACAACGGGAGAGGCCACAACAATGAGAGGCCCACATACTGCAAAAAAAAAAAAAAAAAAAAAAAAAAGAAAGTGCCTTCCACTGAAATGATTATGGTTCTGCATTGCCAGCCTTTAACTTTGCTGAGAGTAGCCATCTGAAATTAGTGCATAAGGGGTTTGTAAATTTCTGATTCAGTACTACATTCAGTTACAGTTGCATGCAAGATAATATGAATTTGGGTTACTTAAGTAGACAACAAAAGAGACTTCATTTGAAGACACAAGGTAGTGCACATAGATACAGGCAAACTGAGAGAAGAGGGCTGAGATTGGGTAGGAACAGGAACTGCTCCAGGGCTCCATGCAGGAAGTGATGGATATGCCCACACCAGGGCCAGGGGAGGACTACTAGGAGCTTTGATTAACTCATACCAAGATTTCACACCACTGGGTTAGAGGAGGAGACAGTAGTTCTCCAAAGGGAAATCAGAGTGTTATTATTGACAGAAAAAGGAATGGATACTGGGGAGAAGGCCAGAAGTTTCTCCTACACTTGATTTTCTTGTTTCCTGAGCTTTTTGATTTTTAAACTTTTCTCTATTTGTTATAGACTGAATGTTTGTGTCCCCCAAAATTCATATGTTGAAATCCTAACACCCAAGGTGATAGTATTGGGAGGTAGAACCTTTTGAAGGTGATTAGGTAATGAGGGAAGAACCTTCATAGAAGTGATTAGTGCCCTTATTAAAAGAAGCCCCAGAGAGATCCCTCACCTCTTCTGCCATGTGAGGTTACAGCTAGAGGGTTTAGTCTATGAACCAGAAAGCTGGTACTCACCAGACACTGAGTCTGCCAGCATCTTGATTCTAGACTCCCCAGCCTCTAGCACTGCGAGAAATAAATTCTGTTGTTTGTAAGCTACCCAGTGTATTTACTTTTGTTATAGTAGCCCTAATAGACTAAGCCCTATTTCTCAGGTGGTAGTATAGGTTATTATTTCTCGTCTCTAATTTGTGAAGCCTCTTCTATGATTCCTAGCCTCTTCCATATATATTCAGTTCATACTTCTTGTAGATTTTCACCCCTTTACATTAATTTTCAGGAAGGAGTGTCTATCCAAACAAATGAAAATCAACCCAAAGTCTAAATATGTTTCTGTGTGTTGTGTGTATGTGTGTGTGGACGGTGGTATATCAGAATCACCTGGGGAACTTTTAACAGTTGAATTAAACATACTTTATACCTCTTCTAATGTCCACCCATAGACATACTTAATATATCAGAATATCTTGGCAGAGGAACCTGGACTTTTCTTTTAATAGCTATACTGGTGATTCTATTATGCTTACCATCTAACTTATCCCACAAGTTGAGGACTACTAATGAAGATTTTCTATGAGCCCAACCTTATATCTATTATTGAAGATATTTGACATTTTAGATTCTATAACCACTGTGAGAAAGTTGTTGAGAGAAAGATTTCACCTCATTATAAGGAAGAACTTCTTAACTTGTGTAACTTTGGACTACCCTGCAACGGGAATAGGCTGCCCTGCAAAACAGTAAATTCTGTCTCTGAAAGTGTTTACACAGGAGTTGCATGACCATCTGCCAGAGAGGAAAGTGAATGAAATGAGACAGTGACCTTTCTTCCCCCTTGAGAGCTAAGATACACAGTGACATGATATTACAATTAACTATGTGAACTATATATAAACAATGAATATGCAAAAATGGAAATCTCACCAAACATCAAAGTTGGCTTCATGTTCTTGAGAAATCATATTGCAGGTAAATATCTGTGTGAGAGCTCCTTAGTGACAGAACGAATGATGTATGACGATCAGCTGTCCAAACAGTGAGCTTGCTCCTAGCAACGATACCATTTCAGTTGTCTAAGATGACTTGAGAGGACAGCTAGTGCACCTGAGATTTCAAATAACACTTGATATTAGAATGTTAAAATATAGCATGCTCTGGTATTCAGTACTTTTAAAATTCAATCTCTTTATCAGCTCAGAACAGAGTAATGATAAACAGCAGAGTTAAGCTTATAGCATGGTAGACTGATTTAAATGTCATTGAAAATACTCCCACTCTCCAAATATCTTTTTTATAGCTTTCCTTGATACTGACTTTAGTGAGTCATTGGTGGTGAGGGGGGTCAAGTATGGCCAATTCCCTGACCTTGATGGAACTGGCCTAGCTGGCAGGGTTTTATGAGGCCAGGTTCCAGAGCAGGGAATTTCTCACTTCAGAACATGGGTCAGGGAGTGAGAGGTACCATGTTCTATGCCAGGTGAAGGGGGAAAAGTCAGCAAATAGAAAAGATGGCGGGGACATTCAAAATTGGTATACAGAAACTAAACTAGGAACCAGGAAGAGGAAAACAAACATCAACAAGATGGTAATAAATGTGAATTAGTTCAAGAATTGTCTGGTCAGGCTTTTCTGTCTACAACTTTTTTTTTAATAGACCTGAAAGGGCAGTAAGTTCAAGTTTAAAGCATTTAGAATGAGATATACATCTTAGAGGTCACAAGGACTGGTGGGAAGGAAAGAGACTCACAAGTGAGGTGCTGATGTTAAAAAATCACTCCCCTCTGAGTAACATGAAAACATGTCCCTGTCTGAAATTTTTTTTTAAATTTGACTTTTGCAATTATTAGATAGAGTATCAGCAATTATTTTAGTGATATAGCTTAATCTTTTGTAAAAATGAAAGAACGTTGTGTCCTGGCCTTGTTTTTTTAATAAAGTTGTGAATTTACCTGAGTGCACTTGGTCTCATTTATTTAGGTTAATTTAGGCTCTGATTTTCTTGGTCTTGGCTAAGGATATAGCACAATATCAAGAAAAAGTCTGGTCAATCATTTCAATGCAGGAAACTTTTCAGTGCTTTAATTCAGGATGGTATAAATGGCACACACATAGCCCTGATTAATAGTCTCCCTTCCTTGGATAGTTTGAGAATGTTTCTTCTCTCTGACTTTGTTTTCCAATTGATACAATAGAAGATTAGAGAATGAGGTCAGAGGTCACAAATTGGTGAACTGTGAACTAAAGTAAGTCAACAGACTGTTAGCTTGGTTAAGGAATTGAGTTTTTCCTTGTATTTCAACTTGTTTTAATGAGGCCTAATGCCTTTAGGCAGGGCATGCACACTCGTGTTTGCCTGGGGCACCACCATGTACCCTAACCACTGTTATATCTAGATGCCATGTTTGTATTCCCTGCATGAGTCCTGTAAACATTTGAATTTGTGGCTCTTCGATTAGACATTTTGTCAAATTTCTTTAGACTTCTAAAGTTTTAATTCTATAAAACTTCTTGAGAGAGTGAATGTTCTTTCCCACCCCCCATTAATAGAAGGGAGATGAGCTGGAAGGAAATTGATACATGGTCAGGGCTACCTGGTATCAGGCTATCTTCACAAACTATCTCATTTAATCCTCAAAGTACTCCAGTGAGATTGATAATATAATACCCATTTTATAGGTGACAGAATGATCTCAGAGATGTTAACATTTTGCCCATGGTCAGAAATTTTATTAATTGTGGGAATTGAGTTAAAACCCAGATCTATTTGTCTCCAAAACCTCTCTGTGAACAGTTTTCCTTAGTGGGCAAAAATCTTTCAAAAGGGTCTCTTGAATAATGAAACTTTACACAGACTTTTGAAACACTGTCAAAGATATATAAAAGCTGTCAGATGTCCAAATATCTCAAACTGTTTTATAGAATATTTTGTTTGCATGCTGTTTTCTTTGACCAAGAGGGAGTTGCCTTCATGCTATGCTGGGGAACATACATGACTGCCTAAAGAGCCACACAGAACTTAGGAATATTGTTAGAAAAAATTTCGCTTTCACTTAAACATTCATGTGACTTAGAAAATATCTCACAAATCACTCAAATTAGAAATGTAAAGCGATTTTTATCACATAATTTTCTCTATTTGGTCACAGAATACTAGCTATCCTATAAATTCCATTTGTTTCTATAAAATATCACTAAAACTCCACATGCCTTAATCTGGAAATAGTACTTGATTATCTAGAAAGTTTACCTGACATAGAACAGTTCTGGTAAGGAGAAGTTTGGGTATATCTGAATAAAGGAAGACAGAAAGAGTGTTAATATAATGATTAATTGAGTAGAAAACTTTGAGGTGTGCTGTATTTTCAATTGAGAGTTTTGTAAGACTTAAGTCTGCTAATATAAACAGAAACTTTGTTTTTAGGATGATTTTTATGTTAACATTAGTCACTGAATTGGCTACGATAAACATGGAGACCAGAAAATGTCCAGAAGAAGAATGTGTTTTTAAAAGGGAAAAAAGGTAAAGATGAAACATTAAAAATAAATAAAGTAAAAGAGTGTCCCCACCCTTCCTCCTATAACCTCTAAGTCTGTGAGTCTGTTTTGTAAATAAGTTCATTTGTATCATTTTTTTTCGATTCCGCATATAAGCAATATCATATGATATTTGTCTTTCTCTGTCTGACTTCACTTAGTATGATAATCTCCAGGTCCATCCATATTGCTGCAAATGACATTATTTCATTCTTTTTTAATGGCTGAATAATATTCCACTGTGTATATGTACCACATCTTCTTTATCCATTCCTCTGTTGATGGACATTTAAGTTGCTTCCATGTCTTGACTGTTATAAATAGCTCTGCAGTGAACATTGGGTGCATGTGTGCTTTTGGAGTATGGTTTTCTCTGGATATATGCCCAGGAGTGGGATTGCTGGATCATATAGTAGCTCTATTTTTAGTTTCTTAAGGAACCTCCATACTGTTCTCCATAGTGGCTGTACCAATTTACATTCCCACCAACAGTGAAGGAGAGTTCCCTTTTCTTAACAACCTCTCCAGCATTTATTGTTTGTAGATATTTTGATGATGGCCATTCTGATTGTTGTGAGGTGATATCTCATTGTAGTTTTGATTTGCATTTCTCTAATAATTAGTGATGTTGAGCATCTTTTCATGTGCCTCTTGGCCATCTGTGTATATCTGTTTCTTTGGAGAAATGTCTATTTAGGTCTTCTGCCCATTTTTTTGATTGGGTTGTTTGGGATAGATTGGGAGTTTGGAATTGACATGTACACACTACTATATTTAAAATATATAACCAACAAGGACCTACTGTATAGCACAGGGAGTTCTGCTTAATATCCTGTAATAACCTAAATGGGAAAAGAATTTGGAAAATAATAGATACATATATAACTGAATCCTTTTGCTGTACAGCTGAAACTAACACAACATTGTTAATCAGCTATGCTCTGATATAAAATAACTTTTTAAAAAAAGAGTGCCTATATAGAGTACCTTTCTGTAATTTTAAACTTTGGATTAACCAACATTCATCTGATTTGACCAAAAGATTGAGGCAGTAATTTAAATTTTTTACTTAAAACAAAGAGTGCTCAAATTTACAGATAGCTATTTTCTGCGAGTGCAGTGCATATTATTATGAGACATATTAAAGCAGTTAGACTGCTAAATTTTACTTTCTGTGAGTGGGGCTTTGGGAGTGGGGGAGAGGGGCAAAGAAACTGCTGCCCTTTTCAAATAATTCACAAATGTGCTAATTATGTGTCAGATATGAAAGTTGAGTCATTGTGACCTTCAAGCCAACAAAAGACCTTTTCAAGTAAGCCATTTCCATGTATATTAATAAAGTGAACAATGCCGTTCCCCAGTTAAATAATGTATGGCTGCTATTTCATTATATGTAAATGCAAACCATGGAGTTGTTTCACTGTTGACATATTTAAAGTAATGCTATAAAAAAAAGCAAAGCCTGCAAATCCATGTAAGTAACAGTTTGTGGTACTCTACAAATAGTCATCCAAAGATATGTTTTTTGTTCACTTCCACTGCATGCAGTTTAAGTGTGGTTTCTCTGCAACTGAGTGCATTGGATTTGATCAGTAAAACTTGCCATGTGCTAAAGTATGTAATAACTAACAGAGATATTAGGAAAGTGATTGTTAGAAAAGCAATCTCTTTGCAGTGATGAAGAGAACAACATATTTTGTAGATTAGAGGAAACATTGCCTCTGTACATGAATACTCACCTGTTAGCAAGGGGAATGTTGAATAAGAGTGAGGAAAAGGAAAGGAAAAGAAAGGAATTCCATGATCTTTCTCATGACTCATTCATGGTATAAAGAAATTATTTGTAAACATTGGACTTAGGTAATAGACGTGAATGTAGTTATTTAAAAGGGCACCCATTTCCCTGGAAAAGAGTGTGAGTTTAAAAAGCAATAATGTATAAAAGAATATGGGTATTACTAAGGGCTTGAATCAAATTGACTGCTCAAATGTCAAATAGTGCCTACGAAGTTGTAATAGAAAATCAAGAACAGGAAGAAGAATTCAATTATCTTGTATTTGTCCAGCTTTGCAGCATATTTGATGCTGAATAAAACATGAATAAAGATAACAGTCATGCTTAATGCAACTTAAGTATGCATAATAGACCTCTGGGAAATAATAAACCAATTACAAACTTAAAATAAATCACAATCATATGAGATTCCAAGAATCTATCAGCGTTCAATCCATAAGTAAACTTTTTTTTCAGTCCCATAGGAAACCATAATAGTTAGCATCTTATTATGGGTTAGGTGTTGATACCAAGAGACTGTACAGGGTTTACTAATTTACTCACCAGTCTTCCTTTTGGCTTTAAATGATTTTCCATGGCCCTTTGTTGTTTTTAATATCAATAGATTATCTGAATGCGTCCATAAAGCAGATACCAGTGACATTTATGAAAATGCTGTTGTTTGTCATTGAGATTTTCAATGGACATGTACATACTCTTACTTGTCTAGGATGACAAATGTTTCTTCATTTCCTTCATAATCTGAGATAATTTCCATTGTTTTATATTGTATTTAAGGTGGCAAATCTTGCTTGTTCCATGTCAACAAATGAAGATGGAATTAAGATTGTCAAAGTTGCAGCCAATCACCTGGAAACCTTGTGTCCACAGGTATGATAACTAAGTTACTGACTATTTCAATAAACTAGCTATAAAAAATTCTATGTAATGCTCCAGACTTTCATACATATGGAAATATTTTAAAATATATGTTTTAAACACAGACAATGACTCATCCTAAGGTCATACTTTGTTGTTTGCTAAGCACCTCATTCTTTATTTAACACCTGGTTCTTGTAACTTATCCTGAGAGACCATATTAGAATTTTGTGAAAGGTATGGTTTGAAATCAAAGCAGTGTTTTGTCTAACAGATCTGATTTATTTTTAGTCTTATTTATTTTAAAACTTCAAATTATATGACATTAATGGTTTTTTCCCTCTTTTATCAAAAGAAGGCATGAGTTTGAAAAAAGCCAAGAAATATTTTCTTGTCTGCAATTCAGGAGTTTTTTAAAATCTGAAGAGCAACACATTCTTTAGGGAATTATTTTTAGATGATGGATTGTTTTGAAACCATGAATCAGGATACACATAAGGTCAATCTTAAACGCCTTCCTTGTCTTAGAATAAGCAATAAATAGTATGGATAATTACTTCATAATAAAAACCACAAATGTTGTAAGGATGTGAAATATAATCATGATTAGAAACTTCAAGTCTCTGGACATCTGCTTAGATTCTAATTTTACTAAAAGTAGAGTGTGTGTTAAATTCTTGATTTGCCTTGCTGGTGACTTCATCTCTAAGAATATTGAGGAAACAGTAAGGGAGAGTGCTTCCTTAGACTTAATGTTGATTAACAAGTGAACACAGGCTGAAGAAGTGCAGTCTTAGGACCTGCACCTGAGATCTCGTAACTGATGTCAGTTTTCTGTGAGGTTCCACAGGGAACAGAACTCTGCAGTGAGGTCTCTGAAGTGGCAGAATCACTTACACGACCCTCAAGAGTCTGAATTCTCATTTCTCCACGTGGTGGATAACACTTGATGCTGTCATTTTTTAAATGTTTTTTGAATCCAAATAGTATTCAATGTATCTCATTGGTTTCAATTTATAATTTTCTGATTACTCAAGAAAACATTTTTTTAAACATTTATTAACCATTTGGCTTTCTAATTCTGAGTTGCCTCAACCCTTTGCCAATTTTTAGTTTTGATTTTTTTTAATTGCATTGCTTAGGTTTATTAAAAATGTCTTCTGTTGACTATGGCTTTTCTTTTAACTTTGAAAATAATATTTTAATCATAAAAGATTTTAAGAACTTTAATGTGAACATATGATCTATCTTTTAATTTCTTAAATAGACATTTGAGCACCTACCCTGTGCCATGGTTTGTTGGTTTGTGCTTTGTCAAGAAATTCTTGCAACAAAAATGTTATATAGTTCCCACATTTTCTTTTTTAAAGATTGATTTATTGTTATTTAACCTTTAGATCTTTTTTTATCTGAAATTTATTTTTATGTCTATATGAAGTGGGATTTTTTTTTTACAGTGGTAACCATTGGGAAACCATCATATATTAAATAGTTGATCCTTTCCCAATTAATGTGAAATGTTACCATTTTTCATACATACACACACACTTTTTAAATGTTTCCATTGTTTTATATATATTTGTATACATATGTGTATAAACTATAAGTAATGCATGCATATATATACAATACATGTTTTATTTAATACATTATATATGTATAATACATATCAAATCTGAATAGTTTCTTTAATCCTATTCTGTATGAAATATAAATTGATAGATAAATTAAAATATGTTCCAAAGTATACAATTTTCTGGGATCTCTGTTCTATTCCAGTGACTCATTTCTTTATCACTGCAACAGTATTATGGAAACTTTTTCCAGTTTTATTGAGATATAATTGACATACAGCACTGTATAATTTTAAAGTGTACAGCATAATGATTTGACTTAGATAAGTCATAAAATGATTACAACAGTAAGTTTAGTGAACATCCATCATCTCATATAGATACAAAATAAGAAAGAAAAAAAAATTTTTTCTTGGGATTTACTCTCTTAACAACTTTCATACATAGCATACAGCCATTTTCATTATATTAACCATGTCATACATTACATCCGTAGTACATACTTTCTTATAACTAGAAGTTTGTAACTTGACCACTTTTATCCACTTCCCACTCTTTCTACTTCCTACCTCTGAAAAGCACAAACATTGTCTCTTTTTCTATGAGGTTGTTTGTTTTTGAAGTATAATTGACGTACAACACTACATGAGTTCCTTGTGCACAACATAGTGATTCAATATTTCCGTATATTTCAAAATGACCATGATAAGTCTAATTACCATCTATCATCATATAAACATATGATATCATGACTGACAAATTCCCCACACTGTATATTTCATACCTGTGACATTTATTTTATACATGGAAGTTTGTACCTCTTAATCTCCCTCACCTAGTTATCTCATCACCCCATCCCCTCCCCTCTGTTCTTGGTATCTATAACTTTGTTTCTGTTTTGTTATGTTTGTCCATTTGTGTGTTTTTTTTAGATTTCATATGTAAGTGAAATCATATGGTATTTGTCTTTCTCTGTTTTACTTATTTCACTTAGCATATTCCCTCTAGTTCTCTCCATGTTGTCACAAATAGCAAGATTTAATTCTTTTTTATGGCTGAGTAATGTTCCATTGTGTGTGTTTATGTGTGTGTGTGTTTACCACATCTCCTTTATCCATTCATTTATTGATGAGCACATAGGTTGCTTTAATATCTTTGCTATTGTACATAATACTGCAATGCATATATCTTTTCAAACTAGTGTTTTTGTTTTCTTTTGATAAAAAGCAAGGAGTGGAATTTCTGGGTCATATGGTAGTTCTATTTTTATTTTTTTGGGTAATCTCCATACTGTTTTCCATAGTGACTGCACCAATTTACATTCCTGTAAACAAGGCATAAGGGTTCCCTTTTCTCTACATCCTTGCCAACACTTGGTATTTGTTGTCTTTTGGATAATAGGCATTCTGACAGGTGTGAAGTTGACAGCTCGTGGTTTTAATCTACATTTCCCTGATAATTAGTGATACTGAGCATCTTTTCATGTGCCTTTTGGCCATCTGTATATCTTCTTTGGAAAAATGTCTATTCAGGTTCTTTGCCCATTTTTAATTGGGTTGTTTCTTTTTTTAATGTTGAGTTGTATGAGCTCTTTGTATATTTTGGATCTTAACCCCTGAATGAATATTTTGTTTGCAAATATCTTCTCCCATTCAGTATGAGACCTTTAATTTTGTTGACAGTTTGCTTCACTGTGCAAAAGCTTTTAAGTTTGATGTAGTCCCATTTGTTTATTTTTGCTTTTGTTTCCCTTTCCTAAGGAGATTTATCCCCCCAAAATATTGCTAAAACCGATGTCAAAGAGCATCCTGCCTGAGTTTCTTTTTATTCTTTACTTAACATTGTAGTTACTTTATTGGTCTAGAAAATTTAGTTTTTATAACCATCAGATTACATACATAGTGATAATAAGACTGCCCCCCACACAATCAACTGTATATTACAAGGCTTCTCTAACTTAGTAGATAAATATTACAAAATTACAAAGCTAGCTGGTTACAGTTGAGCTATCAAGTAGGTATCACATTTCTATAGATCAAAAAGTTGAATAAAAAGAAAACTGATGTCACTGATAAGTCACCAAGTATATTTGAGAGATCCAAGTTACATGCACATAGAAGGAAATTGGTTACAAAAACCATTACATTACTTGATGTTAACATTTTGCAATGTTTAAAACATTTGCAATCAAGCAACAATAAATAAAGATAAGAATGAATTTTAAAAAGGAGTTAATGGAAGCTGAACGGATGTATTTAACATATTACACAACTCAAATCACAGTTGTATAATACATCCAATCCCCACAAACATATTTGTGCATTACGCCATTGAAACGTGCACTATTTCCCCCACAACTCCTCTGGCTCTATTCGCAATCAATAACCTTTCCTATAAACCTTTCTATTTAATCTTTTAAGTCAGATAGGATGGGTAAGCATGTATAATCTTCATTATTATTTCAGAACAGATACAAAGTTTAGTCATATGCTCAATCTTCAGTTACATTACTTTCAAAAAGCATCTGAACTGCTGTAACCGTCTATGACAATTCAAGCCTAAGAAACCGAGAAAAGTGGCAGTCAAGAATCTGATCTAAGTAACTATGTAAACTATGATAATACTAAAACCTGTGTGTCCACATTTCTAAAAGAATGATTTCCTGTTTGAGAAGTGTTACTCAATGGATCTCTGAAAGGAAAACTGACTGACTACTGTATTGCTCTCTGATGTAAAACGCTTAGGTGACCACAAATATTTACCCAGTTGGTTAACAAGCTTTCATTTGGGCCTTTAAAAAAAATATTCAAAGCCACAAAAGTAATTATGAAAATAAAATTTTGGAAGGTCATAGTATAAGATACATATAGAATTCCTATAATAATGGTACATCCAAAATAAATCTGTCCTAACAAAGCAGCACAAAATCAATTTAGAAACAATTTGAAATTACAGTGGGAAGTGTTTTTGTTAAAATCGTCAACCAAAATTACTGAATAGCAGAAGAATACTGTCTCAAAATCTACTGATTTACATGTTAATATTACCACAGTGAACTCATGCCAGATATAAATTCAGGTTACCAATTAGATGAAAACAAACTTTAGAGCTATTTTTACCAGAGAAATAAATGTACTGCATGATAAAGGCACAGCAGCATCTAAAGAATTTTTGATACATTTATCACAAGATTCAAACTTCCCTAACTATTAACAACACATTACAATAAAGTTTCTCAGCAAGTGTTTAAAAGGCTTGATTTAACATGCCAGGAAAATGAATATTTTTCTTTTGAGTTGCATTTATGTAAATTATGTAAATTGCATTGAGGTCACTTTTACATCTGGAATTAACCATCCCTAACAGAAGTACCAGCAGCTAACAATGCTTATTTATATTATATATAACTTAGCTGAATGTTAAACTATGCAACTGTTGGTGCCAGTCTGCTTCTAAAGGCAATGCTCTGGAGACAAAGTCTTCTCACAAACAATGGGCAAGGAGGTTTCATTATCAGATGTTCAACAACAATCCTCCGTTCATTAAACAAAGTCCAACAATATGGATTTCTTCGAGAGGAGTATCAAAGAGTAAGGAATCTATAGCATATAAAAGGGTGAAGCAAACTTAGTTGACCACTAAAAAGCATAAAAACTGTAGTAGGCATCAAGAATATTTCATTACAAGCAATGAATTTCAGAATATTCTGTTGATTAGAGCTTAATTTATCCAAGAGAGCTTTCAGCAGAGGTAAACACTTTGAACCCTTTGCATCAAGGACCTTTTTCGTGTATGTGGCAGCATGAAGCAAGTAAAATAACAAGACTGGGAAAATACTCATTGTAACAGGGTAGGGAATTGACAAAAATGAGTGACTAGAACAGGTAGTGGCAGCTGTCCTCTGACGAAGCGTGGGCCAGGAATGCTCTGCTTAACTGGAAGTGTGGTAATCTTTGGTGCAGCCTCAGAGCACTAGTCAGAGCATTTGCCAGCAAAGGACATTGGTAAAAGCTGGCTGCTTCATGCAACCCAGGAAGAGGCAGAACAAAGCAGAGCCATAAACTGTTAACAAGCGAGAAAGCCACATTGCCGTGTCGTTTATTGGCCATCATTAATTACACTGCGCCTGCCCCTTGGGGCTGTTCAGGCCGTATCCGCCATGGGGGGCTCACACACACATCTGGGACGCTGTCCAGCACGGTCATGAGCAAATATGGGTTTCTAGAAAGACTGAAGTGAAGGCAGAGCTTCGGAACAGGGCCCAGCAGGGCCAACCTAACACCGGCTCCAGGTTATTGCTGAACCCGGAAGTGCTCCCTTCACTTCTGTGGGGAAGAGGTGGTGATGCAGAGGGGAAACCCTCAGTGGTGCCCTGAGGCATGACAGGGAAGTGTCCCTGCCTATGTTTTTTCCTAGAAGTTTTATGGTTTCAGGTCTTACATTTAAGTCTTAATCCCTTTTGAATTTATTCTTGTATATGGTATGAGAAAATAATCCAGTTTCATTCTTTTGCATGTAGCTGTCCAGTTTTCTCAAAACCATTTATTGTAGAAGCTGTCTTTTTCCCATTTTATATTCTTGCCTCCTTCGCTGTAGATTAATTTCCGTATAAGTGTGCCTTCATTTTTCTGGTCTCCTTTTTATGTTCCACAGATCTATGTGTCTGTTTTTGTGCAGGTAGCATACTGTTTTGATTACTATGCTTTGTAGTATAGTTTGAAATCAGGGAGCATGATACCCCTGGCTTTGTTCTTCTTTCTCAAGATTATGTTGGCTATTTAGGATATTTTGTGTTTCCATACAAATTTTAGAATTATTTGTTCTAGTTCTGTGAAAAATGCCATTGGTATTTTGATAGGGATACATTAAATCTGTAGATTGCCTTGGGTAATATGGTCATTTTATCAAAATAATTCTTCCAATCCATCAACTTGACATATAAAGATATTAGAAAGCCATCTGTTTGTGTCTTCTTCAGGTTCTTTTATCAGTGTTTTATAGTTTTCCTAGTACAGGTCTTTTACCTCCTTAGTTAGATTTATTTCTATGTATTTTATTCTTTTTGATGCAATTGTAAATTGGATTATTTTCTTAATTTCTCTTTCTGATAGTTTGTTAGTATATAGAAACACAACTGATTTCTGTGTATTAATTTTCTATACTGTAAGTTTATTGAATTCATTGATGAGTTATAATAGTTTCTTGGTAACAGGTTTAGGATTTTCCATATATTGGATCTTGTTGTCTGCAAACAGTGACAGTTTTACTTTTTGCCTTACAATTTAGGTTCCTTTCATTTCTTTTTCCTGTCTGAATACTGTTCCTATTACTTCCAGTACTATGTTAAATAAAAGTGGCAAGAGTGGGAATCCTTGTCTTATTCCTGATCTTAGAGGAAATGCTTTCGGCCTTTCATACGTTGCATATGATGTTGTGTGTGGGCTTGTCATATATGGCCTTTATTATTTTGAGATATGTTACCTTTATACCCACTTCGTTGAACTTTTTCTTTTTATTACTATAAATGGATGTTGAATTGTGTCAAAAGCTTTTGCTACATCTATTGAGATGATCATATGATTTTTATTCAATTTGTTAATGTGGTATACCACATTGATTGTTTGAGAATATTGAACCATCTTTCATCCCTGGGATAAATCCTACTTGTTTATGGTGTATGATCCTTTCAATGTATTGTTGAATTTGGTTTGCTAATACTTTGCTGAGGATTTTTGCATCTATGTTCATCAGTGGCATTGGCCTGTAATTTTTGTGTGCGTGTGTTGTGTCTTTGGTCTTGGTATGAGGGTGTCACAGTCTTAATTATGACTTTGTATTACATCTTGATATCTTCTAGGCAAATTCAGTTACTTCATTTTTTTCTTTAAAGTATTACTGTTTTACTCTTTGCTCTTTTATAACTTTCAGGATCTACTTGCAAAGTTCTATAAAAATACATATTAGAATTTTTATTGAAATTGTTAAAATGTTTTAGGTTTTAGATTATTTTATGGAATAATGACTCCTTCAAGATATTAAATATTTCCACTACTAAACATGTTTTTATATATCTCCATAATCAGATCTTTTTTTAAATGTCCTTCAGGGACTCTTTAGTATTTTTTTTATTACTAATTACAATAAATTCCATAGCCACATGCTGATGGCATCCAAATTTTTCTCTCTAGGCCAGTCCTCTTTCCTAAAGATTAGACTCAAATACTTAGTTTACCCTTGACATTTCCACATTGATATCTAGAAGACATCTAAAGCTTAAAATAGCCAAAATGGAACAAATGTTTGCTCTATCTCCACCTCATTCTGCTTCCTCTTCAGTCTTTCTGATTTTAGTTAATGGCATGGCCTTTCACCTAGTTGCTCTGGGGAAAAACCTAAAGATTTTACTTTTTTAATTCAATAAATATTTATTGAATATATACTATGTGGTAGGCATTATTTATGCAACTGCGGAGTAAACAGTAAAGAAAACAAAAATTAGACAAAAATTTTTGACTTTGTGAAGTTTATATTCTAATGATATCTAATGGCTGGTTTTCCTATTTAATCCATTAACAAGCCCTATCACCTTCACCAAAACTTAGTTATCTTGAATCTACATACTTTTCTCCATCTCGTTTGTCAACATCATAGCCTATGCCACCATCATCTATCTTCGACTACAGAAATATCATCCTATATGGTTTCCATTCTTACACTCATATCTCTCTGATCTACTTTCTGTGTAAAAGCCAAAGTAAAATTTTAAAAAATGTTTATCATAGCAATTGCTTTCCTTAGCCCCTTACAGTAAAATGCAAACTTCTTTTAATGGCTTATTCAGACTTAATATGAAATTCCTACTGCTTAACTTTCAGCCCTACTTCATATTATTTTCCTTTTCACTCATTAGATCTCTGCACATTGGCCTGTTTCTAGAATATAGTAAGTGCCTTCCCACCTGAGGGAGTTTGCACTTGGTAATTTTCCAGTGTGCTTTTCTCATATGGCCATATGGACTGCTTCTGTTATGTTTAATTTGTGAGA
This sequence comes from Mesoplodon densirostris, assembly GCF_025265405.1. Classification (NCBI taxonomy): domain Eukaryota; kingdom Metazoa; phylum Chordata; class Mammalia; order Artiodactyla; family Ziphiidae; genus Mesoplodon; species Mesoplodon densirostris. The sequence goes on from NC_082661.1 coordinate 182,227,798, forward strand.
ACTGAGCTCAAATATCATCTTCTCAGACATCAATCTCCCTAAGTTACTTGTTCAGCTATAACTTATTATGTCACCATATTTGTTTCTTTTAAAGTCTCTTTTTTTACATTCCACATATAAGTAATATTATATGACATATGTCTTTCTGCATCTACTACAATCTGAAATTATATTTTATATTATTTTGTTACTTTTTATTATACATTGTACACACTCAAACATAAGGTTCATGAAGGCAATGATTTATAGTTCCTATTCACTACTTATGTCTCCCATACCTAGCAGAAATGCAGCATATATCGTATGCTCAATAACTATTTGTCCAATATATAAGTGAATGATAGAGTTTCTAGAATGTTAAATCATTCTATATTCATAGAGGGCAGCAACATTTTTTGCAACATCTTTTATGATACTTTTCCTAACAAGGCATGTCTTTTTTTTTTTTTTTTTGACAATGTAAAAAAAATATTACCTTAGAATTAGGTTGAGTTGTAACTGATGAAAAACAAAATCCTTAAAATGATTGATTAATGTATAGTTGCTAACCAAGGGTGAGACCTCTACTGCTGGGCTGCAGTCTGCTCTTGGCCTAGCTCATTTCAGTGTTTTACTAGTGACTTGGATAAAATTATAGAATTACGTTCTTAAATTTTTCAGTTAAAAATAAGAGGATAAAGGAACTATATTAGCGGAAAGAGTCCATTCTCAAAGAATTTGAATATTCAAAATATGGACTAAATATCACTATCCAGATGAAATATAATAGGTATAAATATTAAACCATGGATATTGAGCACTATAAAACAAATTTAAAAGTAGAGAATTGAGTAAATATAGCTTAGCAAAAATCTACTCTCCAAAAGGCTTAGAAGTTTTAGTTGATAGTAATCTTGGTGTGAATCAACAGTGTGGTGTAGCTGTCAGAAAAGACTAGTATGATTTAACATTTTTTCATCAAAGAATAAGTTCTAAAACATTCTCAACCTTCTTTGTATTTCAAAGTTATTTTCTCAAGCTGAATATTTTTTATATGGTATGTCTTGAAATTCGGAATTAGTGGGTCTAGAGTGAACCCCAGTTGCCTGTGTATGTATGCATGTACACATGTATGTATGCATATGTGCATGTAAGCTCCATTTTGACAATATTTATTCAAATAAAATATGTGCATAGGTCCACTTAATTCCACTTCCAGCAATTTATAGTACAGATATATGTGTGCACATGCACAAAAGTCCATGAGCAAGTTTTCTAAAATCTTTTTTTAATTGAATTAACATTGACATAGAGTATTATATTAGTTTTAGGTATATATCATGTTGATTCAATATGTTTGTACATTATGAATTTATTACCACAAGTCTAGTTACCATCTCTCACCATACAGAGTTATTACAGTATTATTGACTGTATTCCCTATGCTGTACATCACGTCCCTGTGACTTATTTGTTTTACAGCTGGACATTTGTACCTCTTAATCCCCTTCACCTATTTTGCCTGTCCCCCCGCCACGTCCCCTCTGGCACGACCAGTTTGTTATTAGCACGGTTTTTATGCAACTTAATCTGTTATGGCAAAAGCTAGAACCAACCTAAATATTGGGTAGCAGAGAACGTAAAAAGTTGTTTAAAGTAGTAAGTCAGCTCAATATGTGTTTTGATATGGAAGATACCCAAGATAATTGAAAAAGGTATATTTCACATGAGTATGTATATTATCCCACTTATGTGAAAAAAAGGAGATGATTGAGCCATATGTTTATGTACTCATCGGAAAATTTTTCAAAAAGGTTCTCATGAAAATTTTAATAGTGTTTACTTCCAAGAAGTGAAACAGGAGGAATACTTTCAGATCTCATTTTATTTCTTTAAGGACTCTGAGTTTTACCAGAAATAGGTATTTTCTTGATTTCAAAACAAAACCTAACCAATTTAAAAAATTCTAGATTAATTCTGGCGTGAGTCAGGTTGAGAAAACACAGGGCAGAAGGAGCTAATGGGGCTGCACTTAATTCCCGTTGGTTAAATGCCATTGAATTCACCTAGGTTTCAGTGAACTGGATCATCCTGGTTCTTACTGTGTCTAGAGGACTACAACTGTAATACTTTGCCCAGTTACAGGTGTCACACTTTTAAAAGACTGTCACTTGCAGCATATTTAGCAGAGAATATCTGAAATAGTGATATGACTTGAAACTATGCCATATAAAAAACTCCTAAAAGCAACTGGGAATTTTTAGCCAGGAAAAGGTAAGACGTGGAGAAATATGATCACTGTCATCAAATCTTCAAAGGGCTATGATGTGAAAGACTTGCTCTGAAGGTCCCTAAGGGGCAGAACTACATCCTATGAGCAAGAGCTAGAAAGACACAAATTTTATCTCAGTATAGAATGAATTTTCTAAAGGAGCTCTCCTGGAGGAAATTGGACATTGTTGAGAGGGAGGGATTTGGAGTTTCTCAATGCCACAGACATTTAAAGGTAAGGAGGGTGATCTTTAGACCAAGCTATTGTGTAGAGGGTAAGAAGTTGGCCTACAAGCCTTTTAATGCCCAATCCTGAGATCTTCTATTGGATGTGTCTTTTATTTAAAGGAGAGAAATGTGATCTGGATGATAGCATTGCTGGAGTACTATAGCTATTTGAACTCAACCTGGCAGAAGGATAAAGCTATCACTATCTATAGGGCCTAATCCTTGTTCCATTTTAACAAGTAACTTGGAAGGTTATTTTGAAGGTAAACATTTTGTATTTGCATATGGAACAAATAGGAGAAAGAATTCAAGGTTCTAAAATATGTTGATAATCTGGACTAATGTTTGAAAACTCATAAGCTAACATTTAAAATGGTAAATATAAAGTCAGAGCCTTAGGTTAAATAAAATCTACTGCACAAGAGGATAGGCAAAACATTGCTTATGAAAAGCACCTGGCAAAACAGGAGTTGAGAGGGACATTTGTTATCTAGTTCAGTGAATTCCAAACACTGGTCCATGAAAGCGTTCTCATGCTCTATAGTGAAATTAGGTCAATAGAGTTAAATTTTTTTTTAAGTAAAATTTATTCAACTTTTTACTCAAAATTAATGTATTTTCTACTTTGATATTCATCAAAAACAGGTGACATTTGTATAGCTGACACAGCTTTATAAGTCGGTAGCATGATATGGGGACCATCTTACAGCTTTAAAGTGATTATGAGGCTTAGCTTGTAGAATATGGGAAACTTCCCACTGTACTTGGCACAGAAATGTCCACGTCTAGAATACCACGTGGGTTCAGGCCCTGCAATTTAAGGGCTCGGTAGAAGAGGAATGAGTTGTTTAAGCCAGAGTTAGTTATTACCTCATCACTGAAAGTGATTTTTAAACAGAAGACAAATAGGCTATGCCTTGTCAAAGATGTTGGAAAGAGAATTTCTTGATTGGGTGGTAGAGGTATTAGATGGTATTAAATAAGATTCTTTAATTAGTAAAAAACATGGGAAAACTTTGGATATTTTCCCTTACGGTGAATACACTTACACTCAATTGGGCAGACTCTCACAGGTGCTTAGACTTTCCAAAATCAAGTCAGATTTTCAAATCTCTGTCACATTTGCATCAATATCTCGTATAGCTTTGTTTCATCTTCTTCTGTTTATCCCTTTCATCAAATGGTATCCAATGACCTGACAGAGCTAAAACAACTTTCAGAGGCATCTAGTTTATTTTCAGTCATATGCTTGGGGATATATTTTCATAAATTGCTTATTGGAAATCTATAATTACTTTCTAAAAGGGTTGTATATTAGATATGTTGAAAAGTAGGGAGGAAAGTCGAGGCTGCCCAGACATAGAAGTCTGTGAAGTATAAAAAGAACAAAGCACCTGGGGGAGGGTGTGCACTGAAGATCGCCTGAATTTATATTTAAACGTGGAAAAATAAAATCCCCATGAAGGTAGGTATTTTTGGTTCCCTGACGTACCCTAAGAATAATGCCTGACACATAGTAGGCACTCAGTACATTTTTATAGAGTAAATGATTATATCTGCATAAACTTATTTTGCATTGTAGACATTGGCAGGAGCATGCTGAAAGCCAGCATTATTCCTCATCCTTCTTTGTTCTCTAAGTATAGAAACTCCCAGTTTCTAACCATTTCTAACCAAAGTGATAAAAGGTCCCAATATAACACTTTGCTTGAAGTACAAATCATGTAAAGTGACTAGCATTATCTGTCTCTGCATGGACAGGATAGTTTTGTTATAATAACAGCTTGTTCTGATAAAGTTATGATGTGTTACTGTATTTAGTTCATGCTTCAGTAAGGGCATTGGGCTATCACTTTCAAGTGGAAAAGTATTTGTATGAGTTTTTTGTTGTTGTTTTTGTGATCAAGGAGCTGTCATATCTATGAATTGAAAGTACTTAATTGTCTAAGTATCATACTCTGGGGAAGCAGATATGTTTTCTTTTCATCTTTTGTAGATGATAATGATGGATGTTTTGTTTGCAGCTAAACAGTGTAGGACTCAAATAATCAATTTAGAATAATCATATTTTTTAACAATCCCAGAGTGTACCTTTGAGAGTTGTGACAGGCCTTTTACAATTATACCTAATCTATTTCTTTTCTCTTCAGAGAATGGCAAAAAAAAAAAAAAATCTAAGATTTTGGAAACCAAGAGTCATGCAAGACATAAACAGGCTAAAATGAGGTGATCATTTCTTTTAAAGCTGATTATGATTGGCTTGTTGATCTTCAGGACTGTCTAGGATGATTTCCAACTGGAAGCCTAGAATCAGTCTCTTCTCTGCCATGCTGTGATATTTATATGGAGAGACAGTGCCTGAGAAAGCTATGAACACAGTTGCTTTCCAAGCCTGGAAATTAAGCTCTGTATTATTGTAGTATCATTGTTCTAAATCCTATCCTGATTACACAGTTGGCCACTCCCTTCCACTCAACCCAAGGATCTCTTTAATTTGACAAATATCTGGTGACCACCTATCAGGAGCATCTGTGAAACTAGGGCAAGCAAGGAGCAGGCAATAAAGATTCATGGGGTACCCACTAAAACAGTTCTCAGGAGTGAGGTCTGGGTTCAATTAGGAGGGGCTTTATCTAAGAAATTATGAGGTTATGTGTCCTAGAAGAAGAAATGGAAGCGTAGAAGAGAAGTCTCAGCTATTAAATTTTAGTGGGGACGTGGGATCAAAGTTAGATAATGGCTTAAAAGTAAGTAGCCAGAACTAATTGTGATTCCAAATGAAGGCTGAGGCAGTAATTTCAGGATTATTCACAAACCAGAGAGTCTATGCTAGAGCCCTCATTTACGCTCATGGTATATGCTATAATATTAAGTATGTTAGCATAAAGGATCTGTGCCAGCCTCTACTTACAGAGGAAAAAGTAAGACGGAGCTTTACTACATTACATTTCCAATGAGAAGGGAAAATGTATTATCCAGGTATTGATAGAAACAAAGTGGTGTTAGAGAAGAATACATGAAATGCCATGGAAGCTACAGATACATGTCAGGGGATTCTGGGAGGACTCTCAGAAAAGTGACATTTTCTATAGGCCTTAAAGGATGAGCAAGATTTGGATATTTGGGAAAATGTAAAAAGGGCATTCTAAGCAGAGGAGATGGAAAAGTATATAACTGAAATTGAAAAAAGTAAGTAATTTAATCTGTCTAAGCCACACTGTTTCTTAATGGGAGCTCCTGGCATTTGGGGTGGGACAGTTCTTTGTTGTATGGGACAACAACATCAAAGGCCAGGTGGGGTTCTACATGCCAGAAAACCCAGAATCTAGGGCACTAGATACACAATCACCATCTCCCCCAGCACAATCTTTGTGATAACCAAAAATGCCTCCACACATTTCCAAGTGCTTTCTAGGAGATATTGCCTCATTTGAGAACAAGTTGGAGGGCATAGGATGTGGAAAAGGGAGAGGTTGGATCCACAATTGAAACAAAGGTTATAACCCTTACTGCCAAATGAAAGAATTTACATTTGGAATTTAGTAAAGGATGGCAATTCATTACCGGTTTTGAGTAGGAGACTGACATCATCACAGCTTTGCTTCCTGGGTATTAATCTGGAAACTCTGTGTCAACTGGGTGGAAAAAGGGATAGGCAGGACCAGTTAAGAATTATTGAATATAATACACAGAAGTCAGAATTTGAATCAGAGATGTGAGAATAAAAATTATAGATGGGATAAATTATAAATGGACGATATAAATTGGCCAGAAATTGAAAACAAATTAAATGATGGTGATGATGGAGGCAAAGAGGATAAATTTTGGATAGTTTTGGCTTATACCTGGGAGGATAGTGGTTCTATTAGGAGAAATTGTAAATATGATGAGGAAGGAGGAGTCACTTTAGGGCAGGAATTAATATATTTAAAGTGCTACCTGAACATCCAAGTAGTACTTTAAATATATTTAAGGTATTCTCAAGATAAGGTTGAGATTATAGCAAACGACACATTCAAGAACTTGAGATATCACAGCTAGATATGGTAGCCATTCATACAGAGGCAATGGTTAGAACCATACATGTAGGACCAGTTTGCTAAAGAGCAAGAGAAAATAAAGGGATCAAAGGCAGAACCTTAAGAAAAGACACCTAGGAGAGAAGAAGAAGAATCTGAGGAAGAACAGTTATCGAAGTAAGAGGAAATTCAGGAACAGGTGGCTTGGTGGAAGCCTGGCAAGTTGAGCATGTCAGCACAGTGGACAGCGCTGCCACGTGCTCCAGAGAGCTCTGGTGGGATGTGTACTGACAAGTCTCTGGTGGAGCTGGAAATTCGGAAGTCAGCAGTGATCTTAACAAGAGAGGTTCTGGTGGCATTGTGGGAAAGGAGGGGAGAGTGGAGCTGGACGATATAATTCTAAATTTTTTTTTCCTTAGGCATTGAAAAGTAAACCTAACTGTGGAAAAGAAAAACACCAGGAATCCCCACTTCGCAGACTTTACTCTAGAGTCTTACCATACTTTTTACTTCCAGTTAATTTTTCAATATTGCTTTTCATCTCCAGTGTCTATACAGTACAGTAGGTCTTTAAATAATTCGAGCTCTGTTCTCTAAATTATGTTTTAATTCAGTGAGCACAGCCTCATGGAGTTAAATATGAATAGGACCTATTGCAGATTTTTGATAAGCGATAAATAAGACCAAGATTCCAAATTATAGTCCTATAACTGAAAGACTCTGAACTCTCATTTTATGTGTTGTTATTGACAATGCCACTGACCCCTACATCCCGATTTAGATTTAGAGGGATTTTCTGCATTCTTTTCAAGAAAAGGGTGTTCCACTTCCACACCCACACTGAATCAGAAGCTTGGAACTATCAGATGACTCTCAGTCTCTTGGAATATACACTGAGTAGGGCAATGACCTGGGAAAGTCAGTTTTAAGAGAGAAATGGAATAGACTTAAGAATAAATGTGAAAAGAATATATGTAGACCAACAATCATTATTTTTTTTTAATGTTATAGTTTCTGTTCTAAAGCTGCCTTTGCTGACAGTGTTCCATAAAATAAAATACTCTGCCATTTTGGGTCACCCAGAGAGAACAGGACTAGGAGAATGGGAAACAATTTGAATAGACATACCATTATCACATGTGCTCAATATAAAAGGCAATGCGCAGATACCAGATCAAGGGGAGTGAAATAGAACTGTGTTGAGGTCCAGAAGCTATAAGATCATTGCTCCATAAGATAGAATGAACTAGGTTGGGGAATTTATACAAGTCAAAATGGTGTTTCTAATAAGTAGCAAGGTATCAATAACACATTGAATATATTTTTAAAAGTAGATTTAATCTGTGTTTTGATCTATGCTTTCAGAAATAACAGTCACTGTACTTATATTGTAATAAAATTCCACTCTTCATCTAATGAAAACAATGTGAGTGAAAAATCTCACAAAATAATCATACCATCTGCTTTTGAACATATACACACCTTCTGAATATGTAACACTTGGTAACAAAGTACATTGAGGAAGAGATGGCCATCTGTCATGCAACTGGGATGTGGCAGGTGCATTCCCAGAGTTTTCATACTTAACTCTTGTGACATCAAATCATTGGACTAATTTTATGTATAAGGAAGAATTTCTTCAGGATTTGTATACTAACATTCTTCTTGGTTTTAGAGGAATTATTTCAACAGAGTTTTTATCTATTCATATTTGTGTAATTCTCCAAAGAACATATACTTTTTTTTTTCTATTTCTCCTTTCTGTAAAAAAGGTGATAAAGAAAATTTCCCAGAAATCTTTACTTTCAACATAGAGTCTGTAATGCCTTATGACCCTCATGTATTTAGGGCTTGCTATTTCAGAATTCTAACCTTGGCTTCTTCACAAAGGGTAGCAGTCCTATTTGATATGTATGTATCACTTTATTATTTAAACAGGCTTTGTAATTTCTTTAAGCTATCACACTGAGTAAGGTTCAATCCCAGAGAGGTTAAATGAGCTCTCTAATATTACACAGCACACTGGGGGAAGAATTTAGAATATAATTCTTGTCCTCTAAAATCACTTAATTAACATCTCTGTTTACTTAACAGGATGAGCAAAAAATGATAGATCAATGTGTTAATCATGTCTTTTTGCTATAGTATTTTCAAATATTTAATAGTCAAAGCTTTTGATTAAAAAAGCTTCTATGGGCAGGTAGCTGGGTATAAAAGTATATATTTAAGATAATAAAGCAATAGTTGGTCCCTTTGAGCCCATACATGGATAATGCTAGAAAGAACAATTTGACTTTAAAAGATTGAATTGTTTCAAGCTGTGTATTCTCATTTTCTTGGAAAGTATTCTTTTATATTTAAATCGCCTGTTTAGGATTCAGGCAATATACTAAATTTTTTAAGAATTTACTCTAAAAAATCACACTCTTTTGAACATTGTCTCTTTTATCAGTTAATGAAATTATGTAACTTCATGTATTTGTTTTGAGGTAATGACTATAGATGAGTTCATACTAAACTTAAGGTTCAATTTCAGTAACTATATTAGTCTTGGTATTTGTTGAATTTGCTTCTTCTTTCTACTTTTTAGTATTATTCATTTCTACATCAACAATGACTCTGTATGCCTATTATTTTGAGCCATTTCAAATAATTTTTCTAATCTGGAAAGTTATTAATTACAAGTGAATGATTGAATAAGAAATAAATATTTCCCAAAGACTTTAGCTCCATTCCTAGGTGAAATACTGACCCAAGAAGTGTACACTTACTATCCCTCACATATAAGTGCTGTTGAATATTTTTGGTGGTGATGTTGAAGATATTTAAATGAGGTTGGTGGAGGGTGGAGGCCAGAGAAGTTACTTTAATATAAGAACAGGCAGGGTGTAAGTAAGTCTGGGAGAAACTATGGCAAACTGGAAATGTTTGCCTGCCTTAAGTCCTTCGAATTTATTTCCCAAGACCTTTGAGGTCACTCCTCCCACCCCTTCCCCACCCTCCCCAAAAAGGGAAGACAAGAACAGAAAAGCCCCTGTAGCCAGTTTTTAGATCCCTATTCTAGTACAATATTTGACTTCTATTTAGGGTACATTTTGTTTGTTTTTCCCTCTCAACAACCCTGTAATTAGCTAAAGGTATTATTGCATTTTCCCAGAAATACTGTTGTGTAGATAGAGATAGTTCATGGATAATACAGTAGTGAGATAAACCATTGTAAGGAAAGAGACTTTGGCCTCCAGATAGATCTGGTACCAATCTGAGAGTAGGGGCCATCAGATAGGAAAGCAGACTATAGTGTGAGGCAGCTTAGGGGAAATGAATCAGAAGTGTAAGGATCCATCACAGCTCTTGAGTGCAAAACTCCCTGTCAGCATTCCAAGAAGAATTTATGGTTGTTCTCAAGCAGATACTTATGTCTGTGACCTGGGAGGCAACTACCTATTAGCCAGGCTTTACTGATAAGTGAATAAAGAGGTGACAACCACATTCCTGTTGAAACCCTTGCTTCTTTGTGCTTAGTACACTGTCAATGGCCAGTAAATAATAATGATGATTTTGCTTTTTGCCAGATGTTTCCTATAAATCACAAAATACAAAGACAAAGATTTGAAATCTTTTCAGAACACAAGTATGAATAAAATGAGGTCATTTGTTGCCGTCGTGGGTAGTACTTCTCAAGACAGAATTTTCATAACAAATAGTTTCTAGAAAGATCTCTTTGGAAGATATGGGATTTTTAACTTAGACTTTGCATGTAGGTCAATGGGTATTGTCTTTTGGGAGTCATGTCACTTAACACAGAAGATCCATTGATTTATACTACAAATGTTTATTGAGGACCTGCTTCATACCAGGTACTTTCTAGGCACTGAGGATACTATAGTAAATACAACAGTCAAAGTGCCTGTCCTATTGGAGCTTATACTCTATACGAGAACTAGCAATAATAATAAGTATGGAAACAAGGACATAGACAAGATAATTTTGGATAATAATAGCTAACACATAGCTTTTGTATGTGCCAGACCAGTGCTAAATACTTTTTTTATATATTAACTCATTTAATCTTCACAGTAAACCCATGTGGCAGGTACTATTATTTACACATTCTTATAAATGAGGAAACTGGAGTCCAAAACATTCATGTAACTTGTCAAGTCAGAGGGATAAGGAGCTGGGAGCTAGGATTCAAATCTGAACAGCTTGATCTTTTAACCCATACTGTTATCCACTGTGCTGCATGCTGCCTTATGAGGGAAATCAGATAAGCTGAGATAGAAAGGAACTATGGGCAAAAAATGCCTGGGTGCAGAGGTGACATTTGAGTTGATAGTTTTACAGCAAGAAAAAACATACCATGTGGAGTTTTGAAGAAAAAGCTTTTCAGGCAGAAGAAATTTGTGTAAAAGCCCCCAAATGGGAATGAATTCAACCTGTTTGAGTGAAAAGATGTAGGGTTGAGTAGGAAGGAAAAGGAAAGGGCAGGGATTAGACCTTGTCAGACCATGTGAAGTAGGTAACTACAGTTCTACTGGAGGAATTTAATCAGCGTAGTGGCTGATGTATGGCAAATGGATGATAGAGTTACAAGAGTGAAAGAAAGGTGATGAGTTGGTTAGGAGGCTATCCAGTTGTCTAGGAAAGAATGATAATGGCTCAACCTATGGTGGTGATTATGGAGATAGTGAAACCTATAACACTGAGAAAATATTTTGGAAATGGTAGTGGTAGGGTTTATTGAATGTGGTAGGTGAGAAAAGAGCATGATTAGGCACAGACTCTGAGGTTTGGGGTCTAAACATCAGAGTGAACAGTGGTGTCATTTACTGAACTGCAAAAGATTTGAGGAGATGCCATTTGGGGATGTGAAAAATGAGTTCTATTTAGGCAATATACTAGGAATGAGATAATCACGTGTAAATGTCAGGTGGAGGAGAGAGATCCGGTGTAAACTTTAGAGAAGAGCTTTAGGCAGGAAAATTGAAACTTGTCAACATATAGATTATATTTAAAACCATTGGATGGGATGATATAACACCAAAGGGGAATTTAGTCTTCAGAAGAGGAAGGAAGGAGGGTTATAATTATGGGGCACTCCAACATCAGCTAACAGCAGAGGAGAAACCCATGAAAAGCAACTGAGAAAAAATAACCAGAGAGCAAGAAGAAAACCATAAGAAGGTGGAATAGTGGAAAACTAGAGAATTAGTTTAGAAAACTAGAAACACTAGAAGGAAGTGTTTAACTTATGTCACTAATTACTTGAGACTCAGGGAAGGTGAGACCTGAAAAACTACTCTTTGGATTTTGGTTACAAACAGATATAGTAGACAAAACTTAATTTGATGGGGCTTTATTAATTAAGACTCATTCTGTATGCCAGTTAAATTTCTGAATAAGGTGACCCAAGAGACCCTTAGAGTGATGATTCTCAAAGTGTGGTCCTTAGACCATCAGTATTAGTGTCACCTTGAAACTTATTAGAAATGCAAGAGTTAGGCCCACCCTAGACCATATAAATTAGAAACCCCAGTGATGTGGCCAAGCTGTGTTTTGACAAGTATGTGAGTGATTCTGATACACGCTATAGCTTCACCTCAATAATGTTGTGACGGAGTAGTCTAGTACAGGGTCTGGAGACCTGATTATGTGTATTTCTCACCAACTCCATGTCCCTCGTGCCTTGAAATTGACCATAGTAGGAGTATACATATCAGGGAAATCAGAAATCCCCAAATGCTACAAATCAGGGCTTCCCCCCACTCATCCCCCCCTTTTTTTTCTGAAGAGCTTATTGTTAAACCTTTACCAACAAACTACTACTGGTAAATTCAGTAGATCTGGGGTGGAGCCTGAGAATTTGCTTTTCTAACAAGTTCTCAGGTGATGTTGATGCTACTGACCCTGGGTCCACAGTTTGAGAATTATCAAAACTAAATTTGTTTTATTCTGTCATACTTCTCAAATTTTCTCCCATTCCTTTTTATGCATTTCTAATTGCATGATCTTCAAAATTCTCTTTCAATTTGTTTTCATCTTTATCTGAATTTGGAGTAAATTTTCACTCCATCATCATTACCATTATTTTAGTCTTCATTACTTCTGGCCCCTATTATTACCAGAGCTTGTCTCCATGACAGTCTCCTCTTATTTATCTGGCTAACATTGTTACCCTGTACAGACTCTTTGATGTTTCCCTCTTCACGCCTCCCACCTTGGACATAAGGTCATCTGTTGGCTGCTCTTGCTTCCTGCATCAATTTCAATTTCCTTTTGTGCTTGAAAACCAAGCACTTATTACCAGGTGTTTTCCACCTCACACCAACATATATCCATCCCTTAATCTTTTGAATCAACCTACTTTATTCCTATGTCTAGGCTTTTGTTCATAACTCTGTGGACACCTGACCTGTACTAATTTCCTTCCATCCCTCTTTATCCTCTATATACATTCTACCTTTCCTACACACTCCAACTCAATGATATATTTTACCAACATGTATTTGACAAGATCTATAATTATATCTTTGTGTCCAAGACAGAAAAATTAAAGCTGAGTGTTGGTGTAATTAGGGAAAATTGTCGTAGGTTAACACAAAGGATTTCAATAAAGAGATCAATTTTATCTTGGAGGCTCTGTACTTCTTTATGTCCTTTTCAATATTTATTTTGAAGAAAAGAGAAGATCTAACATTTATTGAACACCTATTTTCTAAATACTGTGATAAGCATTTTCCCTACTTTATCTCATTTGTATTCTCACAGCAACTCTGTGAAGAGGTACTATTGCATGGGTCTCTTGAAAATCCAGAAATCTATTTATCAAGTCTACTGTTAACATAAATCTGGTTGAAAAAGCTAATGTTATGGATGATCAGGTCATGAGTCACCATATCTTGTCAAGCTAGAAGAATGAGTCAAAAGTCAACAAGGGTCATTTAGCAGCAATAACTATAAAATATATATCCAAATTAAATTCATCCTTCATATATATATACGTTCTTACAGAATTTGCTTTACTGAAGTTTATGGGAGAGGTCCAATGAAACTCCCTAAAGCTCAATATGAGCTGATAGAGTGATATAGGTGCTAATAAAGCTAATACACTCTTACTTTTGTAATTATAGAAGTATAGCATCCAGAAGATCAAGGAAAGTTATGTTTCCTGTGTATTCTCATCAGCCAATACTCATTTGGAGTATTGTGTCATTTTTAGTTAATCTATTTAAAGAGGACTTTGATAAATTATAGAGTATAAAATGATGACTACTAGGATGGCACCTTTATCATAGTTGACAGAATAGAGAATACTGAGTGGTAATATTATTACTTGCATTGAAATTCTGCCACATGGAAGGACTGGAGCAGCTGAGACATGAAAATAGGCAAATAGATGGAAATTAAAAAGGGTTAGATTTCAGCTCAATGTAAAGAAACTTTTCTGGAGTCAGCCAGAACAGCCCAACAGTCGAATGGACAGCCTCAAGAAACAGACGACATCCCATCATTGAATGAGATCAAGGAAAGCATTTTTCTATCTTTAAAGATTCTGGGATTTTATTCTCTCTTTCATTTGCCTTCAGGCTGCTCTTATTCAAAATTATCTCTCCCCCTTCTGATTTGTAATTACATTGAAGGACCACATTTATTAATTAAAGCACTTAATTACTCTTCCTTCCATGGGCATTGATATTATTCTCCAATATCCCTTCTCCCACTAAAGTCCTCAATAGGGGGAAAAAACTGCCATTATGTTTTATAGCCTACTTTGTGAACTGGGCTGGGATTCTGAACACATACCTGGGATTCAATAAGCACTTGTTGATTGACCAGTAATTTTCCAACGTGCTGAGCCTGCTCTCTTTTGCAAGCACAATTATAAACATTTCTAGGAGCCAACTCAAGTTCTTAAAATGATGTGGATGATGTTCTATTCTCTCCCACTTGAGTAGCAATCACACTGCAGAAACCACTGTCAGCAAAATAGGACAAAACTGTTGTTTTGATTCCCTTAATAAGAGAAGACAAGAAAATAATTCTCATTTAAAACCACTCTTGTTCAGTTATAAACTGTATTAAATTTTACTCTGCATGCAGAACTAAGTCGTGTTTCTAGCTTCCACAAACAACTTAAGTGCTTCATATATATTAGCAATGCCATCTCTGCACATACATAAGGCATTTTTCTCCCTTTCTCTATTAATCAAATGCATCTTCAATCAATGGTATATTTTATAGCCTTTATAATTACTGTTTTCTAATACTGTTTTTTCCTCTTTAGAAATGTGGTGAACTGTATCTAATTTTAACATTATTCCTGTATGTTACATGACTATGTTAAAAATAAATGCAGTGGCAATTTTAATGTAATTCATCTCACCGAATCAAATATGTCTCGCTTTCTGATTCATTTTCCTTGTTTTTCTTGTTCCTATACATTTTCCTCATTTACTGTTTTTATTTTTTTTTCTATTTTAACAGAATCCTAACCAGTAGGTTTTCTATTTTAATAGAATCATAACCAGTATCTGGATAAATGTATATAACTTTAGGTTTATGCCTTAACAAATGGTAGAATAATCTAGACTTCATTTTTTTCTCAAAATGATATATGTAACATGTCTTTTGCTGGTATCCAGCTGTCCTATACAGGTGATTTAATATTTCATGTATGTTGAAAGGAAGAAAAATAGTGGGTTTCTAGTCTGGAAATAGGCACTCTAGTCTTCTGCACTGATTAACTATGTGGCTTTAGACAAGTTATTTGAACCTTAAACTCTCAGGTTTGTTAATCTTTCCTTGTAAGTTGGTGGATTTGAACTAGATTTCTAAGATCCCTTCTAGATCTAAAATTAAGCAATTTCAGGAAGACTTTAACTTTAAAATTTTGTACCAGTATATCATACTTTAAACACATAACAAATATTTTATATTGTAATTTAACATATTGAAACAATATGTTCGAATCATCAGTTCACAATCTTCACTATTATTTAAACATTTTATACTACTAAATATTTTTCTTCAAAAATAGTACTGCTTTCAATATTTCTTTTGCATACTTTTTTTTTTTTTTTTTGCAGTACACGGGGCTCACACTGCTGTGGCCTCTCCCGTTGCGGAGCACAGGCTCCGGACGCGCAGGCTCAACAGCCATGGCTCACGGGCCCAGCTGCTCTGCAGCATGTGGGATCCTCCCGGACCGGGGCACGAACCCACGTCCCCCGCATCAGCAGGCGGACTCTCAACCACTGCGCCACCAGGGAAGCCCTTTTTTGAACACTTTAAGAAGAAAGTAATTTTGTTCTACTTTATTGTTAAAAAAACATAGTTAGGGAAACATTTTTTATGAGAGTCTCAAAAGCAGTTCATATAACAGCACTCTAAGCCCACTTGTTTTATTCCCATTGAAACATGGAATGGTCCTTCTTTTAATCTGATGATGACTGTTTTTCCCTAAGTGTTCTCATCTAAGGGCAAAAGCAGTGGAATCGAATGATGAGTCAAAGCATGTTAAGCCATCTGTTTTAGAATAAATAACTGCCATTATTTCTGTTAATATTAACACATTTCATCTTGTATGCTATTTCTTAATTAAAAGTGCACATCCTACTCTTAGAAGTAGTAAAAAGGAATCTCTAATTTTTACGATTGACTGTTTAAACCCAGTCACACAAATATTCTAGTTTCCCACCCTGAAGGAGGGGAAATTTCTGTTGATGTTGATGCATAATGATGTAGAGCAACAGCAATAGGTATTTATTGTAAAACAAAAAATGTTGATATAGAAGATAGTTGGTTTTCTCCCATACCCATTCCATTCTTTTCCTCAGTTCCATGGGGAGATGGAGGTACTGATTAAATCAAACAAACAAGTCCCTGTTGGGCATGTGATGTATATTGTCACAATCGAAGTGAAATAGAAAAATTTCATTAGGTAGCTGGGGGCTTCCCTCCTCTGCCTTCCTCCCCTGCCCCATTCTCTCCCCTCCCTTCTTCTTCCCTCTCCTTCTCCTCTCTGTCTCTGAATGTGATGTGACCAAGGGTACTGAATAGGCCTAAGAGCTACTGACATCCTTTTGGCAACCACAAAGAAAACCAACTTAAGGACAAAGTGAAATTCAGAAAACAAAGTGAAAATCAAGGGAAAAGAAAAGACACATTTTCATGTCATTGTTGAGCTCTGCCTGATCACTTCTCACTTGAAAACCACTCACAGCTAGAATTTTTCAGCTACATGAGCTAACAAATTTATTTAGTTGCTAATCCATTTGAGTTGAATTTCTGCTTGCAACCAAAAGCAACTTAACTGATACAGCTTGCTTTAGACAAAGGTCTTTTTCATCTCCACTCCCCCCTTATCCCAATCCCTATAAATCAGTACATGTTAAACCAGTTTTTGCCTTGTCCATCCTTGGAAGCAAACTCCCCCTTTGTGCCTTGGATTACCTAAGATGCATGCCCATAATATTTAATGCTCACAGAACTATTTTTTTTCTTTCTTTTCCATGGAAATATGCTAGTGCTCTCCCCTCCTTGTATGTCTCTGATTTGGGGATTATGAAACAATTAGAAGGTTAATGAGATAAATGAAATAAGGCTAATATACTAGTTAATCTTCAAGTTCCTACCCCAATATCAATCTGCCCCCAAAGAACGTAATGAAAAATGATGTCCAATTGCAGATGTTTTAAGCATTGTATTAACAGAAGGGATCTGGCCTATGGGTTTAGCTACTTGGCTTAAGAGTTTCTCTTTTTGTCATTCATTCATACTGCAAATATTTGTTGAAATCACACTGCATAAGGTGACATATTTGAGAATGATGCCACAAATGCAAGTTCTCTGCCCTCAAGAAACCTGCAGCTTATCAGAGAAGACAATAAAATGACATAGAATATATCGGGTTGGCCAGAAAGTTCTTTTTTTTCCATAAGATGGCTCCAGTAGTACTTAGATGCTTTTAACTTGATTCAAAACAATTTTGTTAGATTGTATTGTGACAGCTGTCATATCAGCATGCATTTTAAAAAAGCTTATCAAAATTGGTGAATTTTTGCATAGCCATTTTAATATTGAAG
This sequence comes from Mesoplodon densirostris, assembly GCF_025265405.1. Taxonomy (NCBI): domain Eukaryota; kingdom Metazoa; phylum Chordata; class Mammalia; order Artiodactyla; family Ziphiidae; genus Mesoplodon; species Mesoplodon densirostris. Next base: position 182,245,379 of record NC_082661.1, read on the forward strand.
ATGAAAACAAAAGCAACATTTTCGACATATTATGCTTTATTATTTCAAGAAAGGTAAAAACGCAACTGAAACGTTAAAAAATAATTGGTGCAGTGTATGGAGAAGGTCCTGTGACTGATCGAACATGTCAAAAGTGGTTTGCGAAGTTCCATGCTGGAGATTTCTCATTGGACGATGCTCCAGGGCTTGGTAGACCAATTGAAGTTGATAGCTATCAAATTGAGATATTAATTGAGAACAATCAACGTCATACCACATAGGAGATAGCCAACATACTCAAAATATCCAAACCAAGAGTTGAAAATCATTTGCACCAGCTTGGTTATGTTAATCACTTTGGTGTTTGGGTTCCACGTAAGTTAAGCAAAAAATACCTTCTTGACCGTATTTCCGCATGCGATTCTCTACTTAAATGTAAGGGAAACGTTCCAGGTTTTTTTTGTTTGTTTGGTTGGTTTTTATTTATTTATTTTGGCTGTGCAGGGCTCCTAGTTGCGGCATGCGCACTTTTAGTTGTGGCATGCATGTGGATCTAGTTCCCTGACCAGGGATCTAATCCGACCCTCCTGCATTGGGAATACAGAATTTTACCCACTGGGCTACCAGGGAAATCCCGAAAACATTCTGTTTTTATAACAAATTGTGACGAGCAACGAAAAGTGGGTACTGTACAATAATGTGGAACGGAAGAGATTGTGGGAAAAGCGAAATGAACTATCACCAACCACACTAATTGTGGATCTTCATGCAAAGAAGGTGATGTTGTGTATATGGTGGGATTGGAAGGGAGTCCTCTATTATGAGCTTTTTTCCAGAAAATCAAACGATTGATTCCAACAAGTACTGCTCCCATTTAGACCAACTGAAAGCAGCACTCGATGAAAAGTGTCTGGAATTAGGCAATAGAAAACCCATAGTCTTCCATCAGGATAACGCGAGACTGCACGTTTCTTTGGTGACCAGACAAAAACTGTTACAGCTTGGCTGGGAAGTTCTGATTCATCTGCCATATCCACCAGACATGGCACCTTCAGATTTCCATTTATTTTGATCTTTACAAAATTCTGTTAATGGAAAAAATTTCAATTCCCTGGAAGACTGTAAAAGGCACCTGGAACAGTTCTTTGCTCAAAAAGATAAAAAAAATTGGGAAGATGGAATTATGAAGCTGCCTGAAAAATGGCAAAAGGTAGGGGAACAAAACAGTGAATATGTTGTTCAATAAAGTTCTTGGTGAAAATGAAAAATGTATCTTTTATTTTTACTTTAAAAACTAAAGGAATCTTTTGGCCAACCCAATAGTATGAAAACTCAGGGTACAGTGGGCAGAAGAGCAGAGGACAGAGGCAAAGCATGACCCAGACAAGGAAGTTGGAGAGGTTTATTGGAGGAGCTTTATTATAAGCTTCATGAGTACAGAGAACACATGTTATTCAATTTTATATCCCTTATATTTAATTAAGCCTCTTCACATGGTTCTCAATAAATATTTATTGAATGAAAGAATGACAATGAAAGGAAAAATGTGTTCACATATTAGAACCAATTACTGGGCTCCATGTGCCAAGAAAGAAATTCCTGGGAAAACCAGGACTTTGGGGGTGTCCTCCCTCTTTTATTTAAAAATTTCCTTAATAACAGATTAGAATAAAGTTATTTTTTCTAATTGACAAGTATTTTAATACAATTATTTACTTAATGCTTATGATATAATCATAAGTTATACTTAGTAATAAAAAATTTAAAATAATCTTTTTAAATCTCTTTAAAAAGAATCTTTAACTTTTCCCATATAGGTTATTACAGAATTTTGAGTAGAGTTCCCTGTGCTATACAGTAGGTCCTTGCTGATGATCTATTTTATATATAGTAGTGTGTATATGTCGATCCTAACCTCCTAATTTATCGCTCCCCCCGACCTTTCCCCTTTGCTAACCATAATTTGTTTTTGAAGTCTGTGAGTCTGTTTCTGTTTTGTAAATAAGTTCATTTGTGTCATCTTTTTAGATTCCACATATAAGTGATATCATATGATATTTGTATTTTTCTGTCTGACTGACTTCACTAGGTATGATAATCTCTAGGTTCATCCGTGCTGCTGCAAATGACATTATTTCATTCTTTTTTATGGCTGAGTAATATTCCATCGTTTATATGTACCACATCTTCTTTATCGATGGACATTTATGTTGCTTCCATGTCTTGGCTATTGTAAATAGTGCTGCAGTGAACATTGGGGTGCATGTATCTTTTCAGATAATGGTTTTGTCCACATATATGCCAAGGAATGGGATTGCTGGATCATATGGTAGTTCTAGTTTTAGGTTTTTAAGGAGCTTCAAACTGTTCTTCCTAGTGGATGTACCAATTTACATTCCCACCAACAGTGTAGGAGGATTCCCTTTTCTCCACACCCTCTCCAGCATTTATTGTTTGTAGACTTTTTGATGATGGCTGTTCTGATGAGTGTGAGGTGATGAATTTGAGGTGTAGTTTTGATTTTCATTTCTCTAGTAATTAACGATGTTGAGTATCTTTTCATGTGCCTGTTGGCCATCTGTATGTCTTCTTTGGAGAAATGTCTATTTAGATCTTCTGCCCATTTTTTGATTGGGTTGTTTGTTTTTTCCAATATTGAGCTGCATAAGCTGTTTGTATATTTTGGAGATTAACCCCTTGTTGGTTGCTTCATTTGCAAATATTTTCTCCCGTAGAATGAAGTTTAAAATCTGCTAATGTTTACTGATCAAGTACTGTCAGAGTCTGGAGTGGTATCCTCATTGATAATCATGGAACTGTGGGATAGAAACTGAAGTAATTCATTAAAATCACCCAGCTAGAACAGTTCCACTTCCAGGAAAGATGGAATAGACATACTTTTCCTATCAGTTATGTTGTGTTCTAATAAACACACACACACACACACACACACACACACACACACACACACACACACATATATATATATATATAGCAAATATAAGAAGACTCTGAAAGGTGGAGAGAAGAAAGCAGTCTGGCTAAGGACCCTGAGTCCAAAGATATGACATGATGGTAAGATCCCTGGGTTTTCTTTTTACTTCACATATCCCACAGCTGGAGCTGAGGAAGCCAGCAACCCAGAAACTGGCAAATAAACACACAAACACAACTGCAATAAAAGCCTTCTCCTTTTAGCCAAAGGAACAGGAACAGGACAGCCTAGGAAGATAGAAAGCTTGTAAAGAAAGATAGAAAGCTTGTACTCTACTCCAGCGGGGGGAAAATATATACAGCATAAATGGGGGCTCCACTCCTCCTACACCAGTAAAGGCCAAGTGGGGAGCCTAACCTTCCACCAAAAGAGAACCAAATAGAAGTATTAGAATACAATAATTGAAATATTTTTTTAATACATTTATTTACTTATTTATTTTATTTTTATTTTTGTCTGCATTGGGTCTTCGTTGCTACGTGTGGGCTTTCTCTAGTTGTGGCTAGTGGGGGCTACTCTTCATTGCAGTGCACAGGCCTCTCACTGCAGTGGCTTCTCTTGTTGCAGAGCATGGGCTCTAGGCATGAAGGCTTCAGTGGTTGCAGCATGTTGACTCAGTAGTTGTGGCTCGCGGGCTCTAGAGCACAGGCTCAGGAGTTGTGTTTCATGGGCTTAGTTGTTCCATGGCATGTGGGATCTTCCCGGACCAGGGCTCAAACCCGTGTCCCCTGCATTGGCAGGCAGATTCTTAACCACCACAACATCAGGGAAGCTCTGAAATAATAATTTTTTTAAAGACCTTAATAAATGGGCTCAATAACTGAATGGAAAGGACAGAGGTAAGAATCAGTCAACTGAAAGATAAAACAATAGAAATTATCAAATCTGAACAATGGGGAGAAAATAGACTGAGAAAACACACAGGCACATGGGCACATACACACACACAGTCATAGGAGTATGTGGGACTATAACAAAAAATCTAACATTTGTGTCCTTGGAATTGTAGAAGGAGAGGAGAGAAAGGTCAGCTTAAAAAGCACTTAAAGAAATGCTAGGGCTTCCCTGGTGGCGCAGTGGTTGAGAGTCCACCTGCCAATGCAGGGGACACGGGTTTGTGTCCCGGTCCAGGAAGATCCCACATGCCACGGAGGGGCTGGGCCCGTGAGCCATGGCTGCTGAGCCTGCACGTCCGGAGCCTGTGCTCCACAACGGGAGAGGCCACAACAGTGAGAAGCCCGTGTACCGCAAAAAAAAAAAAAAAGAAAAAAGAAAAAAAGAAATGCTAGCTGAAAACTTCCCAAATTTGGCCAAAGCCCCAAAACTTAGAGATACAAGAATCTGGGAAAACCCCAAACATAAGTCCAAAGAAATCCACACCAAGACCCATTAGCATCAAATTTCTGAAAACTAAAGACAAAAGAAAGAAACTTTAAACAGTCAGAAGCATTACATGTCATATAGAGGAAAAACAATTCAAACAACACTGAATTTCTCACCAGAAGCCATGAAGGCCAACAGAAAATGATGCAACATTTTTCAAGTGCTGAAAGAAAAGAACTGTCAGCTCAGAATTTCATATCCAGTAGAAGCATCCTTTTGCAATGAAGGGGAAATCAAGACATTCTAAGATTAAAGAAAACTAAAAGAATGTGTCACCAGCTGAATGACACTAGAACAATGACTATCTTGATCATTTTGGAATTTAACTAATAAATAATTCATTATGTTAGGTTTAACTTTTATCTTGTGTTGTTCTTCTGACCAGACTTAGCTTGATGCTGACAGCTTCACTCAAAGACTCCCTCGTCCACTAGATCAGGGTCCTCAGGATGAAGTCCACAGCCCATTCACACCAGAATCTGCTGTAATGTTTGTAAAACATGCATATTCTTTCGCAGCATTCTAGACTTACTGGATCAGAATCTCAGACAAGGTGGCCCTAAAACTGTATTTTTAACAAGCCCCCACGTGATTCCTGTCCACACTGGAGACAGATGCACAGCATGAGACTGCAAGGGACCTTTGACAGAGCCACCATCTGTGGGCAAAGGGGAGTGTTTTCTTTATCAACACACAGTCAGCTTTGTGCTGGGCTTCCTCTCACACCTCTCTGCCCTTTATAATGGAATTCCTTTGCTGTTCTGCCCACTGCAGCATAGCACCTCCTAACAAGTGAGGCATCCAGCTGAACTTCAGGATACTCAGCAACTGAACCCACAGTTATTTTCACAAGGGTATTTTCAGGCCGTGTATTCAGCCTGATTCAAGGCTCCCAAGCACTGGATTCCATAGCTGTGGTGACAGGTTTTAAAGCGCAGAGCTGTTGCTTTGAGGGGCACCCAGTTTTCATTCTTGTTCATTGCCCTTGTCCACATGATACAGTGGCAAAAGCCTCAGATATTAGATTGGCCTGGGTTCGAATCCCTGCCTGGCCGTATTCTAGTTACCCATTAGCATTCTCTCTGAACCTATTCTCTCATTGAAAACAGAAGAAATTCCTGAACTCAAAAGGTTGTTAGAAGAACTTGTGGAGGGGAGGTGAAATGGAATAGTTAGGAAAAGCACAGTCTCTGGAGTTCAGAGACAGCTTGTATGAATTCCACCTCTGCCTCTTGCCAGATGTAGGATGTGGGGCATATTATTTTACCTCTCTAAGCCTCATCTTCAAAGTGAGGATAATACTCCCCTGACAAAGACTAATTGAAATGATCCAGACAAATGGAATGTGCTCAGTAAATTGCAACTATTATTACTTTTAGTTTGGGGAAAGAACTTTTCGCAGCGTCAGGGATGCAGGAATTTTTGCCTATTATTATTAATTAAATAATTTTAAAAATATTTAAATTATTTACTTTAAAATTATTTAAATTTTCTGAGCAGAATTATCAGCTGTGCCACCGTGAAGTGGACTTCAGAGTCACTAAGACCTGGGATGAATGCCTGCCTGAGAATTTCTTACCTCTGTGACTTTGGCACAAGTTGCTTAATTTGTCTTAGCCTCATATTTTCATAAAGGAATGCATAGTAATATTTACCTCACAGGGTTGGTGTAAGACTCTAAAATAATTTAGTTCTCCTTTTTCCCTACCTTCCTATCCCCTTCTGCCTCCCTGGTCCTCTCTCCCTGCAGAAAAAAAAGACACTGGCTAGGACAGTAGCTGAATTTTCAATCAAATTCTGAATAAAAATACTGATATTTAATTTATACTAAATCATGATTGCAGCTTTCAAATGATGGATATAGCCAGAGGACTCTAGTCCTCTTGACTAAAATCAAGATTGTGATTATTTGTTCTGGAAACCAGTTTGTCATGCTTTGTAGGTTCTTGAATTTAAAATCACACATCTAGTCAAGTGCCTTCCTGGGACATCCGACCCATGCAATATTGTCAATATTAAAAGAAGAGATGTGGTTAATTTCAGACCCTAGTTGGGTCTGGAGTGTAGATTAACATTCCTCTCTTGAGGATAAACTATGGCATGGGCATCCTTGAATCCATAAGTTGCATGTCTGTTTTTTAGAGGAAAATTCATAATGAAAAAACTGTATTTGCAGAAAACTCAAAGTAACCATAGACAATGATTTTTCTGAAGTGTTTTATGCTTTGCCTAATGCTCAATAATTTGATTGTGTGAGGTAATCACTTGCCAGAAGGAAGATCAACTTGGTTTAGAGCCCTCTTCAATCTGTTTCTCTTCAGATGAACTGGGAAATATTTTTGGATGATAGATCTGTGATTTATATATTTCATAAACTGAAAATACTATCCAAATATAAGGAGGAAGACATTTTCTTTTTTTTTTCTGTTCTAATTTCTTCTTTTTTTTTCTTTTATTTTTACATATTTCACTGGTCCTTTTGACTCTATTTCCCTCTAATATTTCAGAGGGCTATTCCTTCTGTACAAAAACATAACAAATTTTGCTCTCATTCCGTACCTTACTGGATTTTTCAGTGAACATTGACCAAAACAAAATAGTGATTACATTTTTTCTTTCCACCTGACTATCATGCATTATTGTTGTTTATCCTTTTCTTTTTTTCTTCCTTTCTCTCCTGCTCCATTGCACCTTGGTTTATCACCATAGTATGGGGATATTTCTAAGTTAAGCTTTCCTCAGTAGGACAGCAACAGGAAAGATAATTAAATGGATATATGAGTACTAGTTTCGTCTGTGTTCATCTATCTGCACAATTTTGATAACAGACATGATAGTCTTCTGAGGAAGCTATTGCTATTTAAAAAGGGTGGTATTTAATCTTGATAACTTCTCCAAAGTAAAAAATTCCTGAAACGTCATTAGTTTCTATTATGTTTTAAGAGCACATTAAGCACTGTACTATTATCAGCATGAAGTACATTAGTATTACAGTTCTTCAGAGAATGATGTTATTCTGTTGATATTGCTGATGGTGATCCACTGCCCAAAGTCGTCCAAAAAAGTATAACCTGAACTGGAATTAATGGTGTTTATGGCTAAGCAAGTAGTTTTGATTAAATACAAGAATATACCTATTCACAATAAGTAAGGAAAATTCTAAGATATTAAATGACTAAACTGTTTTTTAAAACTGAGGGTAAGGGGTATTAAAATAGAAAGGATATTTTTATTTCTGCTAATATTCATCTTGCTGAAAATTGTAGATTCTGGGCAGGTAAAAATGAATAGGCAATTCAGTAGAAAAAATCTTTAACAAGAATTTCTCATATGTATTTGTTATGTAATGATTTTTGTTGAACTTCAGTAAAATTTTGTGAAGCACTTTGTGTGAAACACAGAATTTTTCCTGTAATCCTGGAGTGTTACAGTTATTAATTTTAAACAGAAAATGCTATCTCTTTTCTCGTTAATGGTGGGAGACAGATGCTTTACCTGAAGCTATGGGCTGTGAGCAACCCTAGTAGTCAATCACATCATTCATGTTACATTAGGGTTGTGCTTTTGGCATTTGCTTATTCAGAAATAATGCATATGATTAAATTTTTTTTTACTGTGATTGCATTTTTAGTTGATGTACTCTGCTAGACCTAACATTGAAATACAATAACACAGAACATCAGTGCATTCTCCAAATTTTGAGAAAGATATATACATATTGAACTAAGAGGTTTTATATTTCATGCGAACCTGAACCACAGAAAATATTTTCATCTTTTCTCTAAAAGACCAATGAACGACATAAGCCATTTCTCTTACATGCACTGTTTCTGTTACTTTATATGAGTATGTGGTATATCAGCCCAGTGCATGGATACTTGTTATCAGAGCCCCATCATTCCATTTGTCATTAGAGGAAACATTAGTTTCATGGGAAACTGTACAAATTGGATTCCAAACATCTGATAACCAGATGGTAAGTTAGCTTCAATGTAGTGCAAACATTTTCTGTTTGCAAGACTGATGTTTGCACACACATCTTTAACAGATGATGGTAAAGCATTGCATAGAAGAATCATGTCTCCTGAGTCACACAGAAAGGAACATCTTCCTCAAATCTATTTTCTCTTCTCTTTTTGCAAAGGCTGATGGATTCTTTTAAATACAAAGATATTTTGAGAAATATTTTGAAAGTTAAATGTGGAGAAGTGTGTCTCCAATCTGGGAAGCTTTTCTTTCTTTTTCTTTTTTCCTCCCCATTTAAATATAAGGCTTAGGAAATCTCACTCATCTAGGTTATTGTTTCTTTTGTTTTGTTTTGTTTTGTTTGGAATGGCCTAAATGGAATGATAACCATACACAATGAGATCATCAGTCATCTTCAAGTCCCAACATATAAAATACCTGTACATATAGATAGATAGATAGATAACATGTCTGGTGTGCATGTCTCTGTGTGCACATGGGTTTTCACAGACATATTCATTTTTTTATTCATGCTTCGCCCTTGGAGGACATGAAGTATAATGAAAAGTTGTCCATAGGATTTGGAATCTCTAGAGACAGTGTGTATAATGGTTAAGAACATGGACTCTAAAGTCAAAGTTGCCTCTGTAATCTTGTACAAGTAATTATGTACTCAGCTTCCTCATTTGTAACATGACAATGATGAAAGTACTACCCCATAGGCTTCTTATGGGATTAAAGGAAATAAATCTATAAAGTTCTTATAAAAGAACCTCTCAGGTAATAAGTACTGTGTATTAGCTTTCTTTTTATCTGTAGTCTACCATCTGTACTCTACCTTGTACCCAAAAGACATAGAATTATGATTTTGAAACACTCAACAAATATGTGTTTTCCTGTACTGGGCCCAGGTATGAATCAGAGATCCATAACTGTTCAGCCATGCAATATTAAGTAAACCATGTTAACTCTCATAAGCCTGCCTCCTTATCCATGAAATGGGGTCAATAATCGCTGTCCTGTTTTTGTCACAGGGTTATAATGCAGACCAAAAGAGACGATTTATATGAAAGCATGTGTTTAATTTGAAATGCAGGGCAGATAGTTGTACCACCTTTGGAGATAGTTTATCTACAAAAAGGAAAGAGGGGACTGATTCAGCTCACTTCTTATGGTCTAGCAGGTGTGATAAGACACCTATACATACAACTGTAGTAAAGTTAGAATGTGTTAACACATCAGAAAGTTCCAGAACAAGTGCTTTGGTAGAACTCAAAATATGGAGAAATTATTTCTGACTCTGAGAATAATGGAAAGAGAATATTCATCAGCCAAGCCTGAGTACATGATCTTAAGTAATTTTTAAGATTCTCAGTCACCTTGATTATTATCTTGCTTAAATAATGTTTATTTAGAGCCAGGTCCATTGGAACGTACACTAAGCTAAGATAATCTCAACGTTTGGAGAGATTTTATTTCTTGGTGTATTAGGAGAACATCGGGATACTTTTTTTGAGAGCCCTTCCCTCAAAACTGTTTTTATCTGAGAAAGTTAAAAATGTATGTTCACAGACATTTTGCTCAAGGCATTTTTTTCCAGCTAGGAAACATTTGGTTCTTTCTTCTTTTTAGGATAAAAGATGTTTCACTAACTCGTGTGGTTTACAAAATGTTTCCATCAGATAATATAAAATCTTATCTATAATTCAGGTGGGTTTTAAAAGTCATTAGGTAATCTATTCTGATATGTTTGGCCTTCTTAAATCCATAGTTTAGAAAGACTTACACGAAGAAATAACATCTATTGCCTTTAGTTTAAGGCAATGCTGGGTTTTCTCCAGGATCTAGGTCTCAGTGGTAATGTGGGGTGGAAGTGGTGCACTAAACCCACACATAGCTAAACCTTCTAACTAAAGGGTCTGTCTCAAGTCAGACTGCTTTTGTATCATCTTTCCTGTCTATCACAGAGTGATTTCCTTTTATCCCATTTTGGAAAGGCAAGAAATTAGAGTCATTCTTAACATCTGCATGGATTGGTGCTAAACCAAAGAAAGATAAAGGTTGCAGACAACTTCCCTGTCCTCACCTCTCTCTTCAAAGTTTTGCCCTTAAAAAGAAAGGAAACATAGTTTTTGAGGTTTCTACCTATATTATTTTATTAGTAATGCCTCTGCATTGAATCGACACTTTGAGCTCTGTTTTATTACTGAAATGACTTTCATACCACCCACACCTGATATTGCTCATAATATCTTACTGAAGTGCTTTTGGACATCACACTGGGCATGGGTGATTTGCAGCCATAAACAATTGTCAGTGTAGATAATAGCTGACTGCACAAGGCTGATTTGTTTGAGGTCTCTAAGCAATCAGGTTTAATATCTGGAAGTTCATTCTCTGGAACTCAACAGGATGCTAACACCTCCCATCCAAGTTCATGTTCTGAGAATAATGATGTCTTATTGTAATTTTTGAATAAATATGTCCTGCCCATTAATTAAAATTATTCTGTGCACAAAGCATATTATTACTGTGTTTCCTGTCAGCTAATGAGTCATAGTACTGAGATGATTACTTTTGAGTAAATATTGCAAATTATACCTGCTTATTGTACTCCATCTACAGACTTCTACTATATTTGAGTGAATTTTAGATAAAGTCCATACAGAATATGATGCTATTTTTACATGGCCATCATTATCCATTAACTGTGATAGTTTTTGTCTCGGTGAAAGAAGGTAGGGGATGGTAAGGAAGAGAAAATTGCAAAGCAAAAGGCCGGTATGGCTAAGGAGTGTTGTACTGGATGTTCTCCATTTGCCCCTCTACATCCCCTGTCTACCCTCCTGTGGACCTAGGATAGCATCAGTGGGGCTCCTCTGCCTTCTGACTTTTGGTTGGGCAAGCCAATGGGAGACACTAGTAGAGGACTGGAGGATGGGAGAAAAGTGAGTTCTGGGTTTTGTTTCCTGGTTTCCTCCTGACAGAGCTACAGTTTATCAGAGGCTGTGTTTCTTTCCACGGCCATGGTTACTGCAGGCCCTTTGCTATAGATGCAATTCTCCCCATTCTTTATCCCTTCAGGTCATAGAGATAGGAGGCAGAGCCTTCCTCTACTGCCAGCTCTGGTGGACTCATCCCCTTACCTCTGCCCCATGTCTATACATTGTTCTGACATCCCTCTCTCTTTGGTCACCATTTCTGAGTGTTCCATCTGTTCCTGCTAGTGTTTGACTGCTACAGGTAAAAGAGAGACCAAAAACAGAGACCAAGTTTGCAGCAAACAGTTGCTGGCTTTAAGCTTGTTTTGCTGCTTCCTAGCTGTGTAGCCTCAGGCAAATCTCTTATTCTTCCTGGGCTGCAATGTCTTCAACTGCACAATGAAGGTCAGTTGAACCAGATTCTGAGTTCTAAAAATTCTATGTTCTTTATGCAGCTCAAGTTGTAGAAGTGGCCACCCCTATGGTGTGTCATTAATAAATTCTTTAGTCACTTCCAAAGGAGGGAAGAAAAACAACCCTAGTGGAATTGATGTCAGCACTTAGTAATGTTGTCCATGAACTGAGGGGAAATAATTCATACATTGAAATTGCTGTATTTGGATGTTTCTCCAAGTGATTTCTTTTTTTGCATATAAGCCTTATCAAAATAGAGATATATTCCTTGTTATGTCTGTTGGAATGAATCTATCTACAGTTGGGTTAGTCTCTGATTGGTTTTAAGTGAAGCACTGTCAACGAAACCTTGGGCACCAATTTGGATGCAAAAGATCATTTTTAGGTCCCTGCTCTACTTTTGTTTGGAAAGAATGTTTTGTGAAGCATCACTTTTCTGACTAATATGCATATGCTCTTTCATTGGACACTATCTATTACCTGCTTCTCCTTGACTACATCATTGCAAGATGAAAGAATATAGAGTGACAAATGAAAGTAAAGCCACAATGAGTATGTAGATGGGAAGTACAGGCACATCTCATTATATTGTTCTTTGCTTTATTGTGCTTCAAAGATACCGTGTTTTTACAGTTTGAAGGTTCCTGGCAACCTTACATCGAGCAAGTCTATTGGTGCCATTTTCCAACAGCATTATTTTTTAATTAAACTAGGTACATTTTTTTAGACATAATGCTATCACACACTTAATAGACTATGGTGTAGTGTAAATGTAACTTTTATATGCACTGGGAAACCAAAAATGTATGTGACTCACTTTATTGGAATGTTAAATTTATTGTGGTGGTTTGGAACCACACCTGCAATATCTCCAAGGTATGCCTGTATGAATGTTTGAAGAATCCCTATATTTTAGTGTGGTTATTTCAATGGATAGTGCTGCAGCTGTGTCAGTTACAACATTTTCAGGGCCCAGATTTTTTGATCAGCAGAGCAAACGAAAACTTTACTGTTGTAGCCTGGAGAATGGCTGTGGCGGGGGCCCGAGTCTTTGAGCCAGAAACATGAATGATCAACCAAGGTGGAGAGAAGCCAGCTCAGAGATAAGGATAACAAAATTGAATATAGTTGAGTGACAATGACTTCAAAGAGAGATGCAAGAAAACAATATCTCAGTGAAATGCTAGGATGACAAAGTTGTACAGAGTAGCTAGCTACTGTTTGTCGATAAGGGAAATAGTGTCTTACCTGCAGTATCACTGATATTGTTTGCAGGTGCTATTTTCAAAATTCCCCTTCATTCAGGATGTTATTTTACTCTGATGTCAGGTAGTGGAGGATAGACCATTGGTTTCTGGAGGATGTGTAATACACAGTAACATCATCTCTTCTGTGTTGCTCTCTGGGACTTCATGCTGTCTATTTTATTCATAGGATTCCTTGTCCCTCAGCTGTCAGTGAGGTCCCTTTACATGATTCAACACAGCATTGAGTGATACTGAAAAATGAACCTTAAGCTTAAAAAAGTACCAAGGCATTTATTTTTTTTCAGATTCAGAAGAAAGGTAAAGCAGAAAGCTATGATGCATTTGTAGTTTAAAGTAATTTGCTAATATCTATTTTCACGGGCAGTTTTCAGCGGTTTACGTCAAATCACTGTTCTGGAAATAAATTCACTTTGTTTTCTCTTTTGACCTTTTTTGATGATTACTAATACTCAAGATTCACAGAAAAGTGATAACAGGGGTTGCCTCTAGGTAGAGCATATAGAGAAATAAGAGACATGGGTGGGATGGGAATTGACTTTTTACTGTATACACTTTGTTATGGCATATTTTTCTTTCTGTGGATTACCTATTCAAAAACGTTTTTCATGCAACCCAAAAGTAAAATAAATAATCCCACTCAGTTCTTGAGAATTGTTTTTGAATTTGATTGTGAATCATTTGAATATTTAAGATACAATGATTTCAACTCCGTAAGTTAAGCTGCCTATGAATCTGAGTACACATTTATCATCATAATGTTCCTATTGAAAAGAACCAGCCCTTTTCTTTACATTTCATTGTTTTGTATTCACTGACACGATCTAGGACGCTAGTGACAATCATAACTGACTCCTCGTTTGCCACTCCTCCATCAGTCACCAAATCCTAATGATTTGAATATATGTCCCTCGTGTCCTTTCACTGTTTCACTCCAAGTCTAATCACTGTTCTAGTTTGGGACCTCATTATCTCTTAGTGAGAATCCTGAAACATTTGTTTAACTGGTCTTCTTGCCCCCAGGCTCTGCTCTCAGCAACCAGTCCTCCACATTGCAGCCAAAGTTAACCTTTAATGCAGGCTTGATCATGTTCTCTTCCTGCTGGAAAACTAAGAAGTGGCTCCCACTGTCCACAAGACAACATCCATTACTCTCTTGGTATTCTGGCCTCTACCTGCTTCTCTCATCTTTGTGATTTCTTTCAACATTTATTTATTTGACCTTTTTTTTTTTTTCTTTTGAGTGTCTGCTAATATGTTAGATGCTGTGCTAGGGATAAAATGAAGGATAATACCACATGAGGTTCCTCTTCTCATAATGTTTACTGCCTATTGGGTGCAGGGCATATAATCAAATTATACAAATGTCTGTACACAGTCAAATCTATGAGAGGAAGGAGCTCAGAGCTAGGAAAACATATACTTGAGGGACCTGACCTAGTCTTGGGGCTCAGAAAAAGTTTCCTTAATTGATGTTGCTAAAGCAGAAATTTGGAGAAAGAATTGCAGCGTCTTCAGGTGAGACCTCATGGTAACCTGCAACAGGCAGCCTGCCGTCCTTCAACCAGCTGTGAGTTTTCCTGGGCCTTTGCCCCAGACTTTCCCTACTTCACTTGATATTTGGTAAGACTTTCTGTTTAATTATCTTCCCCTTTTCTTTTGCTTTATGGAGTATTCACTATTCCAGATCCAACTCAAGTATTAGTCATTCCTCCGTACCTGGGGGGAGATTTTTTCCAGGACCTCAGCAGATACCAAAATCCTCAGATGCTCAAGTCCCTTATGTGAAATGGTGTAATGTTTGCATATAACTCACACATACCCTCCGTATACCTTAAATCATCTCTAGATCATTTATAATAACTAATATAATGTAAATGCTATGTGTAATAAATATTTGCCAGTGTATGGCAAATTCAAGTTTTGCATTTTGGAACTTACTGGATTTTTTTTCCCAAATATTTTTGAACCTCTGTTGGTTGACTCCCTACATACTAAACCTGTAGATACAGAGGTCTGATTATACTTCTAAGGACGATCTTCCATAACATTACTTAAGGCCCCTCTTCTTGAACCCCATGGCCGAGAAGAATGAATAGCTGTAATCTCTCAGCTCCCACAGCACTTTATATGGATTAGTTATTACTTGGCATTTTTCTCATTGTTATATATACATTTTCTAAATTTTTATTTTATTTTATTATTTCATACAGCAGGTTCCTATTAGTTACCTGTTTTATACATATTACTGTATATATGTCAATCCCAACCTCCAATTCATCCCACCTCCACCCCCACCACACCCCAGCTTTCTACCCTTGTTGTCCATATGTTTGTTCTCTACATCTGTGTCTCTATTTCTGCCTTGCAAAGCAGTTCATCTATACCATTTTTCTAGATTCCACATATATGCGTTAATATATGATATTTGTTTTTCTTTTTCCAACTTCATTCTGTATGACAGTCTCTAGGTCCATCCACATCTCTACAAATGAACTAATTTCGTTCCATTTATGGCTGATATTCCATTGTATATATGTACCACATCTTCTTTATCCATTCATCTGTCGATGGGCATTTAGGTGGCTTCCATGACCTGGCTATTGTACATAGTGCTGCAATGAACATTGGGGTGCATGTCTCTTTTTGAATTATGGTTTTCTCTGGGTATATGCCTAGGAGTGGGATTGCTGGGTCGTATGGTAGTTCTATTTTTAGTTTTCTAAGGAAGCTCCATACTGTTCTCCATAGTGGCTGTACCAATTTACATTCCCACCAACAGTGCAAGAGGGTTCCCTTTCCTCCACACCCTCTTCAGCATTTGTTGTTTGTAGATTTTCTGATGATGCACATTCTAACTGAAGTGAGGTGATACCTCATTGTAGTTTTGATTTGCATTTCTCTAATAATTAGTGATGTTGAGCAGTTTTTCATGTGCTTCTTGGCCATCTGTATGTCTTCTTTGGAGAAATGTCAGTTTAGGTTTTCTGCCCATTTTTGGATTGGGTTGTTTGTTTTTTTAATATTGAGCTACATGAGCAGTTTATATATTTTGGAGATTAATCCTTTGTCCATTGATTCGTTTACAAATATTTTCTCCCATTCTGAAGGTTGTCTTTCCGTCTTGTTTATAGTTTCCTTTGCTGTGCAAAAGCTTTAAAGTTTTATTAGGTCCCACTTGTTTATTCTTGTTTTTATTTCCAATACTCAAAGAAGTGGGTCAGAATAGATCTTGCTGTGATTTATGTCAAAGAGTTTTCTTCCTATGTTTTCCTCTAAGAGTTTTATAGTGTCCGGGCTTATATTTATGTCTTTAATCCATTTTGAGTTTATTTTTGTGTATGGTGTTAGGGAGTGTTCTAATTTCATTCTTTTACATGTAGCTGTCCAGTTTTCCCAGCATCACTTATTGAAGAGACTGTCTTTTCTCCATTGTATATCCTTGCCTCCTTTGTCATAGATTAGTTGACCATAGGTGTGTGGGTTTATCTCTGGGCTTTCTATCCTGTTCCATTGATGAATATTTATGTTTTTGTGCCAGTACCATATTGTCTTGATTACTGTAGCTTTGTAGTATAGTTTTAAGTCAAGGAGTCTGATTTCTTCACCTCCTTTTTTTTTTTTTTTCCCTCAAGATTGCTTGGCTATTCGAGGTCTTTTGTGTCTCCATACAAATTTTAAGATTTTGTGTTCTAGCTCTGTAAAAAAATGCCATTGGTAATTCGATAGGGATTGCATTGAAACTGTAGATTGCTTTAGGTAGTATAGTCATTTTCACAATATTGATTCTTCCAATCCAAGAACATGGTATATCTCTCCATCTTTGTGTGTCATCTTTGATTTCTTTCATTAGTGTCTTAGAGTTTTCTGAGTACAGGTCTTTTACCTCCTTAGGTAGGTTTACTCCTAGGTATTTTATTCTTTTTGTTGCAGTGGTGAATGGGATTGTTTCCTTAAATTCTCTTTCTGATCTTTAATTGTTATTGTATAGGAATGCAAGAGATTTCTGTGTATTAAGTTTCTGTGCTGCAACTTTACCAAATTCATTGATTAGCTCTAGTAGGTTTCTGGTGTCATCTTTAGGATTATCTATGGATAGTATCATGTCATCTGCAGACAGTGACAGTTTTACTTCTTCTTTTCCAATTTGTATTCCTTTTATTTCTTTTCCTTCTCGATTGACATGGCTAGGACTTCCAAAAGTATGTTGAATAATAGTGGCAAGAGTAGACATACTTGTCTTTTTCCTCATCTTAGAGGAAATGCTTTCACTTTTTCACCATTGAGAATGTTGTTTGCTGTGGGTTTGTCATATATGGCCTTTATTATGTTGAGGCAGATTCCCTCTATGCCCACTTTCTGGAGAGTTTTTATCATAAATAGGTGTTGAATTTTTAAAAGCTTATTCTGCATCTATTGAGATGCCCATATGGTTTTTATTCCTCAATTTGTTAATATGGTGTATCACATTGATTTTTTGCATATATTGAAGAATCCTTGCATCCCAGGGATATATCCCACTTGACCATGGTGTATGATCCTTTTAATGTGTTTTTGGATTCTGTTTGCTAGTATTTTGTTGAGGATTTTTGCATCTATATTCATCAGTGATATTGGCCTGTAATTTTCTTTTTTTATAGTATCTTTGTCTGGTTTTGGTATCAGGGTAATGGTGGCCTCATAGAACGAGTTTGCAAGAGTTCCTTCCCCTGAAATTTCTTGGAAGAGTTTGAGAAGGATGGGTGTTTGCTCTTTAAATGTTTGATAAAATTCACCTGTGAAACCATCTGGTCCTGGACTTTTGTTTGTTGGAAGATTTTAAATCACAGTTTCAATTTCATTCCTTGTGATTGGTCTGTCCATATTTTCTATTTCTTCCTGGTTCAGTCTTGGAAGCTTATACCTTTCTAATAATTTGTCCATTTCTTCCAGGTTGTCCATTTTATTGGCATAGAGTTGCTTGTAGTAGTCTCTTTGACACACAAAGTGTGTCTGTTTCTGTGGTGTCTGTTGTAACTTCTCCTTTTTCATTTCTAATTTTATTGATTAGAGTCCACTCACTCTCTTTTTCTTGATTACTCTGGCTAAAGTTTTATCAATTTTATTTATCTTTTCAAAGAACCAGCTTTCAGTTGTATTGATCCTTGCTATTGTTTTTCTTTGTTTCTGTTTCATTTATTTATGCTTTGATCTTTATGATTTCTTTCCTTCTACTAACTTTGGGTTTTGTTTGTTCTACTTTCCCTAGTTTCATTAGGTGTAATGTTAGATTGTTTATTTGAGATTTTTCTTATTTCTTGAAGTAGGATTGTATTGCTATAAACTTCCCTCTTAGAACTGCTTTTGCTGTATCCCATAGGTTTTGGATCATTGTGTTTTCATTGTCATTTGCCTCTAGGTGTTTTTTGATTTCCACTTTCATTTCTTCAATGATCTCTTCATTATTTAGTAGTGTATTGTGTAGCCTCCATGTGTTTGTGTTTTTTATGTTTTTTTCCCTGTAATTTATTTCTAATCTCATAGCATTGTTGTTGGAAAAGATGCTTGATATGATATCAGTTTCTTAAATTTACCAAGGCTTGATTTGTGACCCAAGATGTGATCTATCCTGGAGAATGTTCCATGTGCACTTGAGACGAAAGTAATCTGCTGTTTTTGGATGGAATATCCTATAAATATCAATTAAATCTATCTGATCTATTGTGTCATTTAAGGCTTGTGTTTCCTTATTAATTTTCTGTTTGGATGATCTGTCCATTGGTGTAAGTGAGGTGTTAAAGTCCCCCACTATTATTGTGTTACTGTTGATTTCCTCTTTTATAGCTGTTAGCAGTTGCCTTATGTATTGAGGTGCTCCTATGTTGGGTGCATATATATTTATAATTGTTATATCTTCTTCTTGTATTGATCCCTTGATCATTATGTAGTGTCCTTCCTTGTCTCTTGTAACATTCTTTATTTTAATGTCTATTTTATGTGATATGAGTATTGCTACTCCAGCTTTCTTTTGATTTCCATTTGCATGGAATATCTTTTTCCGTCCCCTCAGTTTCAGTGTGTATGTGTCTGTAGGTCTGAAGTGGGTCTCTTGTAGACTGCATATATATGGTCTTGTTTTTGTATCCATTCAGCAAGCCTGTGTCTTTTGTTTGGAACATTTAATTCATTCACATTTAAGGTAATTATTGATATGTATGTTCCTATTACTATTTTCTTAATTATTTGGGGTTGTTTTTGTAGGTCCTTTTCTTTTCTTGTGTTTTCCACTTAGAGAAGTTCCTTTAGCATTTGTTGTAGAGCTCATTTGGTGGTGCTGAATTCTCTTAATTTTTGCTTGCCTGTAAAGCTTTTGATTTCTCCGTCAAATCTGAATGAGATCCTTGCCGGGTAGCATAATCTTGGTTGTAAGTTCTTCCCCTTCATCACTTTAAATCTATCATTGGCACTCCCTTCTGGCTTGTAGAGTTTCTGCTGAGAAATCAGCTGTTTACCTATGGGTGTTCCCTTGTATGTTATTTGTCATTTTTCCCTTGTTGCTTTTAATAATTTTTCTTTGTCTTTAATTTTTGTCAATTTGATTACTATGTGTCTCAGTGTTTTTCTCTTTGGGTTTACCCTGCCGGGGACTCTCTGTGCTTCCTGGACTTGGGTGGCTATTTCCTTTCCCATGTTAGGGAAGTTTTCGACTATAATCTCTTCAAGTATTTTCTTGGGTCCTTTCTCTCTCTTTTTCGCCTTCTGGGACATTCGTATAATGCGAATGTTGTTGCATTTTTTTTTTTTTTTTTTGCTGTACGCGGGCCTCTCACTGCTGTGGCCTCTTCCGTTGCGGAGCACAGGCTCCGGACACACAGGCTCCGCGGCCATGGCTCGCGGGCCCAGCCGCTCCGCGGCATGTGGGATCTTCCGGGATTGGGGCACGAACCCGTATCCCCTGCATCGGCAGGCGGACTCCCAACCACTGCGCCACCAGGGAAGCCCTGTTGTTGCATTTAATGTTGTCCCAGAGGTCTCTTAGGCTGTCTTCATTTCTTTTCATTCTTTTTTTTTCTTTATTCTGTTCCACAGCAGTGAATTCCACCATTCTGTCTTCCAGGTCACTTATCCGTTATTCTGCCTCTGTTATTCTGTTATTGATTCCTTCTTGTGTATTTTTCATTTCAGGTAATGTATTGTTCATCTCTGTTCTTTAATTCTTCTAGGTGTTTGTTCTTTAATTCTTCTAGGTCTTTGTTAACCATTTCTTACATCTTCTTGATCTTTGCCTCCATTCTTTTTCCAAGGTCCTGGATCATCTTCACTATCACTTTTCTGAATTCTTTTTCTGGAAGTTTGCCTATCTCCACTTCATTTAGTTGTTTTTCTTGGGTTTTATCTTGTTCTTTCATCTGGCACATAGTCTTTCATTTTGTCTTTTGCCTTTTCATTTTGTCTATCTTTCTGTGAATGTGGTTTTCATTTCGCAGGCTGCAGGGTTGTAGTTCTTCTTGGTTTTGCTGTCTGCCCTCTGGTGGATGAGGCTATCTAAGAGGCTTGTGCAAGCTTCCTCATGGGAGGGACTGGTGATGCGTAGAGCTGGTTGTTCCTCTGGTGTTCAAAGCTCAGTAAAACTTTAATCCACTTGTCTGCTGATGTGTGGGGCTAAGTTCCCTCCCTGTTGGCTGTTTGGCCTGAGATGACTCAGCACTGGAGGCTACAGGCTCTTTGGTGGGGCTATGGTGAACTCCATAGTACTCATGCCAAGGAGTACTTCCCAGAGCTTCTGCTGCCTGTGTCCTTGTCCCCAGGCTGAGCTACAGCCACCCCTTTCCTCTGCAGGAGACCCTCCAACACTAGCAGGTAGGTCTGGTTCAGTCTCCTATAGGGTCAGTGCTCCTTCCCCCTGGGTCCTGATGTGAAGTCCTGCAATCTAATCCTGCTGGCCTTCAAAGTCTGATTCTCTGGGAATTCCTCCTCCCATTGCCGGATCCCCTGGTTGGGAAGCCTGACGTGGGTCTCAGAACCTTCACTCCAGTGGGTGGACTTCTGTCGTTTAATTGTTCTCCAATTTGTGAGTCACCACCCATTGGTTATGGGATTTGATTTTATTGTGATTGACCCCCTCCTACCATCTCATTGTGGCTTATCCTTTGTCTTTGGATGTGAGGTATCTTTTTTGGTGAGTTCCAATGTCTTCTTGTTGATGATTGTTCTGCAGTTAGTTGTGATTCTGGTGCTCTTGCAAGAGGAAGTGAGCACATATCCTTCTACTCCACCATCTTGAACCAACCCTTATACATACATTTGACTGTATTTCTCTCTCCATCTCTTGTATTCTTTGTGTTCAGAATGGGAAGAATTCAGTGTATCCATTGGATCAAGTAAACCTAATAGTAAATTGATAGAGTGATTGTTTTATTGGTGCTGTCAATTTTTTTGGCTTTAGATAATAAATACTTACAGATAGTCTCTTTCTTTTTTTACAATATCACTAATACAAGAAATTTCCTTTATAATGAAGCAAAGTATTTTAATTATTGCTCTATGACTCAGTAGTTGCAAACTTGCAAAGCATTTCCGTAAAGAGAAAAAAAGGAGAATGTATTTGATTCTCGGATATGTATAGAAAAGGCAAAGCTGCCCAATGGAAATAGCCAAAGATACATGAGTTCTAATGCTATTTCTAATTTTTATAATATTTGACCAATGTTTTCACTTAAGAGCAACTCATTTCTCTCACCTGAAAAAAAGAAGATACAAGTATTTCCCTTGCTTGTTCATTGTAAGAATTGAGTAAGTATCATATGTAAACTACCTAGTTCAAACAATGCAAGTTCATTTTTATATGACAGCTCTCCTGCCTGTCCCTCCCTCTTCTCTTATGTCTTTCATGACATTGGCACTTTAGGCAACTTTGTCAGGTTATGTGTGCAAAGGCAGGTTACTGAGAATGAGGGTTTCTATGCTTTATAGGCCCCTGGAAATCAGGAAGAGAAGACTTCGTTCACATCGTGACAGCCACTCTTTGACTCTCTCAACGAATGTTGACTTAGCACTATTTTTATGCCAACTAGTAGTTGAGCAGTGGGACAGTCACACTCTAAGGGTATCCCCACTTTCCATTTCCATAGGGGCTTGGAGAAGCTAAGTGCGACAGAATTGGATTCTGAGTGAAGAAGGCCCATGAGTGGGAATGGGGAAGTGTAGCCATGGAGGCTCCAGCCCAGCTGACTCTTGGATCACCCTGAGGCCTTTTCCTATAGTCTTGCTGGTTGTGCACCTGCTGGTTATGGGCTCTGGCTAGAGGCCTTGCCTGTGGCATATCACAGGCGTAGCAGTAAGGACCTTTCTCACCATTTAACTCTGAGCCAGTACAAGACTTGCAGCTCTGAAAACTTGAACACAGCAGACAACTTTTGGCAAAGTCTTCAAAGACAGGGGTATGATTAGCCAAGGACCTCATTTTATATATATGTGTGTAAAATGATACCAACTTTTGTGAGGAAGTATACAAAACAACCAGCAAAGTTATTATATAATTAGGCCTTTACAAAATCTTTTTTTTTTCTGGAATGCAACAATTTTTTTTCTTCATCTTTTTAAATGAATTCCAAAATGACAGCATATTTTCAGCATAGAAAACCAAATCAGGATTTGGAATGCCTGTATTCATAGAGAAAAATAAATCTTTGGTAAGAAGAATTACTTTTAATTCTTCCATAATTTGCAAAATAAAGGAGATGTGGTTATTTAATTTGATTTGCTCCTCTGTGTTTTTAAAACTATGCTCTAGTCTAAAACAGCTGTGTTGCCTAATGCATTTATGGCTGATAAGGAGGGCTGGGATGTTTATTAATGATAGGGATTTGGAAGAAAAGAGTGGTAGTTGTTCTGTATTGTGTTATTTAATATAATTATGAACTTTGCAATTATAAAGCTCCTGTAAGCTACAGAACACAAAGTGATGTTGACTGCTCTAAGGTCACCTGCTGTGTTCCACTGCAGTGACAGTTCTGCAGCAGCACATAAAAGGCAAAAGCAAGGGATAATATATTCATGGAGTCATCCTCCCTTACAACATGTAAATATGGCTCAAGCTCATGTTTCCTATTTTCAAGAAAAGTTATTTTAATTTTTGAGAAATGCAGTAAAAATTCTCATTAGTAGTAGTTATACTATGCTGTAGCTAGACTGAAATGTAACCGAGTATGAAAGATGAGTTTATTGATCAAATAGTGTAAAGATATTTTCAGTGAAACACTTTAAGCTTTGTTGGAGAATAAAATACTTTTTATATTTAAAAATTATTATTTTTAATAAATAAAAATAGGACAAGGTAGAGACCTAATTGCATCGATCTATTTTGATAAAATAATAATTATAGCTATAGAATATTTTATAATCAGTAAACTGAAAGAGATAGCGTAAAATGATCTCCATTCAGTACATATTCACAAAATGCAATGAGAACAACACAGATAAGACTGAGTCTCTTGTATGATCCAGCCACTAGGTAGGGCCACTGTATGCCTGATGTTATTTATTGTACTCACATGTTGTGGAGTGATTGAGTGTAGTAAAATTTGATGTGCTTTTGATAGTTATTCTTTAAAAATGTTCTTCAAATAATTGCATTATGGACTCTCAGAAGGGTAATGGATAAAGAGGACTCAGCTATTTCTTAAGGAGGTGAAAATGTTGTGTAGGGAAAGTTACACTGGATTTGGAGTTAGAAATCCCAGCTGGGCTATTTACCTGCCTGAGTGAACTTCAGCCAGTTTCTTCTCAGTTCTTCTCTTTAAAACAGGAATACAAATATCTACATTTTAAGATTGTAGTAAGGATTAAAAACAAAATTTATAAAAGCAGTTTGTGAATTACCTTATATATGACAGCAAGACTGAGCTTTTAGCCAAAGCTCTTCTTGACCAATGAGATTTCAATAAAATTGACATCAGTTTCCTTTCCAGCGCCAGCATTCTGTGAGATGTGCAATGTCCTGTCTCCTAATATGTATCTACTTATATATATATATATATATATATATATGTATATATATATATATATATATATATAATACATATACATACATACATATTTATTTATTTAAAAATACCAGGCCTTATGTTTTCATGGTAATTTCTGACCCATTTCTATACTATTTTCTACACCTTTATTGAGATATAATTGATGTATAACACTGTGTAAGTTTAAGGTATACAGTGTGATGATTTGATACACATATATTGTGAAATGCTTACCCAAATGAGGTTAGTTAGCACCTTCTTCACCTCCCATAGTTATCATTTTGTTGTTGTGGTGGTAGCGGTGAGAACATTAAAGTGCTACTCTCATAGCTGCTTTCAAGTATATGATACAATATTGTTAACTATAGTCAGGATGCTGTACATTAGGTCCCCAGAACTTATCCATCTTATAAATGAAAGTTTGTACCCTTTGACCAACATCTTCCCATTTCCTCTACCACTCAGCCCCTGGAAACCACTATTTTACTCTCTGTTTCTCTGAGTTTACTGTTTTTAGATTCCACACGTTAATAAGATCATACAGTATTTTTCTTTCTCTCTCTGACTCATTTCAGTTAGCATAATGCCTTAAAAGTCCATCCATGTATCCATGTTGATGCAAATGTTAGGGTTTTCTTCTTGTTATGGCTGAATAATATATGTACATATATACACATACATAAAATATATGTATGTACATATACATGTGATTTTATATATATGTATATACACACACATACAAACACACACACACACACACACACACACATATATATATATATATCACATTTTCTTGATCCATTTATCCATTAATGGACACTTAGGTGTGTCCATGT
Organism: Mesoplodon densirostris; assembly: GCF_025265405.1. Classification (NCBI taxonomy): domain Eukaryota; kingdom Metazoa; phylum Chordata; class Mammalia; order Artiodactyla; family Ziphiidae; genus Mesoplodon; species Mesoplodon densirostris. Next base: position 182,270,204 of record NC_082661.1, read on the forward strand.
ATTGGCTAATGTGAATAATGCTACAATGAACATGGGGTGCAGATATCTCTTTGAGATAATGATTTCATCTTTTTTGGATATATACTCAGAAGTGGAATTGCTGGATCATATGATAGTTCTCTTTAATTTTGGGGGGAACCTCTGTACTGTTTTCCATAGTGGCTATACCAATTTACATTCCCACCAACAGTGCACAGGATTCCCTTTCTCCACGTCCTTGCCAACACTTATTATTTGTTGTCTTTTGGATAATAACCATTCCAATAAGTGAGAGATGATATCTTACTGTGGTTTGATTTGATTTTGCCTGATGATTAGTGATATTGAACACCTTTTTATGTACCTGTCGGCCATTAGTGTGTCTTGTTTAGAAAAATGTTTATTCAGATTCTGGGTAGAATTCAGTTTACCCAGTTTAAATTGAATTGTTTCTGTTGAGATGATGAGTACCTTATAAATTTTGGACATTAATGCATATCAGATATATATGGTTTGCAAATATTTTCTCCCATTCCTTAGGTTGCCTTTTCATTTTTATTGTTCCTTTTGCTCTGCATAAGCTTTAGTTTGCAGTCATCCTACTTGTTGATCTTTGCTTTTGTTGTTTGTGTTTTTGGTGTCATATCCAATAATGCATTACCAGAACCAAAGTCATGGAGTTTTTCTCTGTATTTTCTTCTAGGAGTTTTATAGTTTCAAGTCTTATGTTTAAGTCCTTAATCCATTTTGTGTTAATTTTTGTGAGTTATGTATGATAGGAGTGTAATTTCATTCTTTTGCATGTGGATATTCAATTTTCCCAATACCATTTATTGAAGAGACTATCCTTTCCCCATTGAGTAGTATTGACTTTCTTTTCAAATATTAGTTAACCATATGTGAGTTTGTTTCTGGGCTCTCTATTCTGTTCCATTGATCTGTATGTCATTTCTATACCAGTACCGTACCGTTTGATTACTTTGTAATATAGTTTGAGATCAGGGAGAGTGATGCCTCCAATGTTGTTCTTCCTTCTCAAGAGTGCCTTGGCTATTTGGGGTCTTTTATGGTTCCATACCAATTTTAGGATAATTTTTTCTATTTCTGGGGAAAAAAGCCATTGGAATTTTGATAGGGAGTGCATTGAATCTATAGATGGCTTTCAGATTCTGTTCATTGAACTCTTGTCTACACTTAGAGCTTTTCTCCTACCTCTCTTCTTTTCCTTCTTCTCTGACCCATTCCGTATGTTGTACTCAATTTCTTGTCTTTGCTCTCTGCCTCCCTACAAACCAAACTCACAAGCTATATAAACAGATTTGAGTAAAGGTTTTAGGCAAATTAGAGCAATGTAAACCATATAGGAATATACAAAATATAAGACAGTGGAAACAGCCAAACAACTAAAAACAACTAAATGCCTATTCTCATAAATCCTACGGCCACCCAAGCACTGAAAATTTCTCAAAAGTGCTCTTTCCATAAAATGTTCAAAGCCCTGTAGCACTGACATATTCCATCTCCCTTAGGGGACAAAAGTGACTATAGTCCATATTGTTTTGTTTTTCCTGTAAACAAAGGCACTATGAAAATCTGTCCTAACTCCCCATCAGATCTTTGCTATGACAAAGACATGTTTCTTTCTATTCCTAGTTATATTGCATATGCTTTTGATTTAAAAAGTCTGAGTTGACAACTTGGTTCTACCATGCACTAGCTAAATAACTTTGGGCAGGTTTATTCATGTATCTGGATGTGGTAAATAATACTCTCTTATGTCTTTCCCATAATGGTCAGTTAAGATAGTATCTATAAAGTACTGGGTACAATGCCTGGCACATTATAATGGTTGTTAGATATAATGTAAATCCACTAATAAAGTTTTGCTAGTATGCATGGACCTCTATCTTGCTCCCTTAATTATTTACATGTTATGTTAAAAGAAAAGACGATTTTTAAAAATGAAGAAGAACATTGATATTTTTCAGGATTTTAACCCCCTTGGTTTTAGATTAAAAATCCTGTAAAACTATTTCATTTATAACTTGTTAATGTTTAATATATAATGCTGTCTCTATAATAATTATTTTCTTCTTGAGTTTAAACATTTTTTAAAGTGTTATCCCATGATAAATCATGACTTAGTACTTACTGGTCTCATTGAAATAATGAATTTATAAAATGATATTGATTGAGCTTTACAAATAGCATAGGACATGCAGCTATAGACTCCAAAAGAATAAAGCACAAAAAGTCATGGTAATACTATAGCAGGGGTGTAGCAGTGTGCAGTGTGCTCTGCATATGTATGCTATAACACCTACTGCAATAACCATGCATTGCAAAAGTATAGAGACAATTATCTTTTTTTAGTTTTGAGGTCAGCATAATAATAGTTAGAAAACTACTTGTTATACATCTATTATGTGTTAAGTGTTTTGCAGGCAATTCAAATGATAGTAGTTATGGAAGATAGGTTATTGTTTTATAGATAAGAAAATGGTGGTTCAGAAAGTTAGGAAATTTGCTCAAGCTTCTATCTCAAAATGTAAAACCAGAACAATCAGACTCCAAAACCTAAAAGGCTGCCACCATGCCTTGCTTAGAAGATGGAACAGAGGGAGGGAATTTTTTATTATGGTCTGTTTAGCAGAAAGGAAATATTAGGGAATAATTTCCATTTGTGGATTTTAAACTTTTAAAAAGATTTAAAAAACACATTATGGCTTTTTTTTTCAATCAGACATTTCTGAGAAGTCTCTTTGTGAGTCACAAAATCCCTTCTCCTCTGCCTTCTTCGTACAAGTCTTTATTTTATGCCTACTGTGTGTCAAACACTGGATTAGGCACTGTGACACAGTGAACAAAATAAGAGATTAAGTTGTAAAAGTAGAGATAGACAGTATCCAAGTATTAGTCCAATGAAAGTAAAATTGAATAATAGAAGCTCTAAAAATGAAAAGCCACATGGTGTTATAAAAGCTTAAAAGGTAGGATGGGGGTAGGATTTTGTTCTAGTCAGAGAGAGTAGAAGAGGATTCATAATTGTTTAAATTTGCTCTAAAAGATGATTACATGCTAACCAGATAAATGAGGACAGAGCATTTCATACAGAAACATGAGCATGTATAAAGGTCACGAGACCTGAGATGGGGTGCATGGTGGCACAAAAAACTAAAAAAAAAATTAACATAGCAGACTGAATTCTCCAGGGAGCAGAATCCAACTAGAGCATAGGGTATTTGTTAAGGAGTGTGCTTGGGATTAACATCTGGGGATGGGAATGGAAAAGAAGCAGAATTAGGCAGAAAGAGAAGCCAAGCTGACCTTATGGGAACTATAGAGCTTAAATGGCCCACCTGAGGATACTTCAGGCTGAGATGGCCAATCTTAAAACCCCTACTTCCCTCAGTCATTGGATGCAGGACTATCCTGGGGAGCGTGCCATCTTGTGTGAGGGAGTACTCTTCAACTGAGGCAATCAGTCTCTGACAGGACTGACAGATGAACCTATTTAACAGGCATTCCCAACAAGTCCTCTTTTGCAGGAGGATCTAAATAGAGCACCATTATATCCATCTATCCATCACAGGCATTATGGCTAAAACCCATAGGACCTGGTTTCTCAATCTTGGAATTTTTGATGTTTTGAACAACTTTTTCTCCTTCTCCTCTTCCTTATTATCATTATTACTGTTGTTGTTGTTGTTATTATTATTAGTAGTAGTAGTAGTATTTGCTAGAGGCTTTCCTGTGCATTTTAGGATGTTTAGCACCGTCCTTAGCCTCTACTTCCTAGATGTCAGTAATGGATGCCCCACCCCAGTTGTTACAATAAAAAAAAAAAACTCTAGACCTTGCTAAACGTCCCCTGGAAGGAGGCAAGTCACCCCTCATTGAAGAAAAAGGTGTAGGATAGTCTTGGAGGGGTAGGTAAAAACCAGATAATTCAAGGCTTTGTAGACCAAATCAAGATTCTTTTTTGTCCTTATTCTAAGAACCAGAGAAAGAGAATGAAGTGTTTTTAAGAAAGGAGGCAAGAAGACCAGACTTATGTTGCAAGTATCAGTGTGGCTGCAGAGTAGAGAATAGAGTGGAGTAGATGGCAGGAAAATCATTAGGAAAGAGCTAGTGGAGTAGTTAGTAATAGAGATCTGTAGGAAGGTTCTGGTTTTGCAAAACTGAAGATAGACTTGAGAAGTATTTGGACTGGATATAAAGAGTCTGAAGGAGAAAGAGGTATCAAAGAGGAATCCTCAGTTTTGCTTTGCACAAATGGGTAGAGAATAGTGTCATTTACTACTGTACGAGACACAGAAAGAAAACCAGATGTGGACGATGAAGACCATGTTGTTTTTGAATGACTTTTCTAAAATTTAAGTTGAATATCAGGAAGACATTTGGATATGGATCTAGAGTTTAGAGGAGACACTGAAATAGAAATGTTTTAGTGAGATTTTAATAGTTACTAATTAAAACTGTGGAAGTGAAATTGAATAGGAAACTTCTTCTATCCTCAAAGAAGTTGCGGTCATAACAAGTAACTTTCCCCATAGCAGTTTAAATTTCTTTCCAGACTCATGCTGTCAGGTTTGCCATACACATTGATGAAGTTGTCAGATATTTAAAATATTTACCCAATGGGCCTCCCTGGTGGCGCAAGTGGTTGAGAGTCCGCCTGCCGATGCAGGGGATACGGGTTCGTGCCCCGGTCTGGGAGGATCCCATATGCCGCGGAGCGGCTGGGCCCGTGAGCCATGGCCGCTGAGCCTGCGCGTCCGGAGCCTGTGCTCCACAACGGGAGAGGCCACAACAGTGAGAGGCCCACATACCGCAAAAAAAAAAAAAAAAAAAAAAAAATTTACCCAAAGTTATTCATTATTTGAATAACACAAAGCACAGTGCATACACTTGCATGTATGTAGCCACGCTCACATCCACACACACACACATATATATATATTTGGGATGTGAAAAATGAAAAAGTAGAGATTAGCAAGATCAGTGAATATTGTGTTTTATTACATGTGGAAATATATACCTAGTGATTATCATAAGGTAGAATTATTGGCTATATTTTTCACCCAGAATTCTGCAGAATACTAGTGAATCTTGGAAAATTGTCAAAGATTTCCAATATTTAATATGCCTCTTTAAGCAGTAAAACAGTTATTCCTTCCCTTTCCCCAACAGAAAATTATAATATGAACAAAATCCTGGCAAGAGTAGGAAAGAAAGACAAATAAATTAAAAACATAACTCATATAGAAAAGCAGAAGTGTTTTGGCTTTTTGTAAAGGATTGTAGTTGGCAGAGAGTTGGCTGCTACATGCAAAACTGAAGGCTTCATGTCTGACAGCAGGACCTGGGAGGTCAATGCTGGAAACAGTGCTTTAGCCAAATGTACCCAAGCCTTATTCAAATGATGGCATTTGCTTATCCATATCCCAGGGCTCCTCTGTGCTTATTTTCTCATTTTACACCTATTCTCAGCTCTGTGGCAGCCTGTAGTGTCTCTGACAATGTCATTCTCAAAGCTAAGGAGTATAATTGGCCTTGAAGGTCGAAATAATTTTATTTTTAATATATATACTGGAAATACTTGAGCAGACTCAACCACTAGCCAGTTGTTAGCTAATGACTATTTCTCCAGGGGTTTAATCTCCAGAAGCAAATGAATAAAATAAAACCAACTCAAAATTAGTAACAGGAAACAAGTGAAGTAAAAGAAATATTTTAAAATTGTGATCTGATAATCAGGATATTCTAAAGCTGAATGTTTTATAAAGATGAAAGACTAGGAATATTTCTTTCATAATCAGGACAAGGAGTAAGTCAAAAATTTTGAAAGCCAAGGGAAGAGATTAATATAGGAATTCCAGTTTTGACAGTACACTTTCATATGTGAACAGCCAGAAATGACTAAGGCCCATCTATTCCTTTACTTAGCCATTGGTGTCAATCAGATGGCATGTTGAGAGCAACAAAAACCTCACTGTTGCAGAAAATTTCCTCATCATTCTATGCCTTTATCATCATATTAACAAACCCTTACTGTGAAGCATGTTTCATATATTCATGATGTGTTTGACGACTAGATACTAAACATAGAATATATCAGTTTTTGTCCTCATCATATATCTTTGGGAATAATGGCTGAAAGATGGATAATGATCATATATTCAAGGGAATCACTTAGTCATCAACTCTGTTGGGTCCCATTTATGGTGCTTTATATTTAAGAGAACTTGTGACAAACTGACTTGCTAGTATTAATGATGCATATTATTTTCTGTCACTTTGTAGTATGCACACCCTTTCACCCTATATGCACACCCAATATGCATATTGTTTAATCCAATGAAAAACAGAGAATACATATTCTTTTGGAAGATAAATTCTGAACTGAGCAAACCATAAAAGTTTAATAGGTACTTAGTAGGAATAAAAGATATAATTATAAAAATGAAAATAATTGCAAAGTATTATGTTCATCATTTCTAACATTAAAACTTCTTGATGTAATCTTTGGTGTATTCAGGGGATTTGGTGGATTTAACACCTAGAAAATGGGGTATTAGCTTTCTGATTCTGCTCATGTTAGACTAGGTAATTTGGACTAAACTTCTCACTGAAAATAACTAAAATAGCTGGACAAAATATTGCTTAAAATATCTTCTTAAAAGCATCAAAGTGTAATAAAATAATGAGGTTAGACTGGGCTTAATCTAGATGAAAATGGAAATCCAGGGAAGTGATTTAGTCGTTCTGGTCACTTTTGACTTGGGGTAGGGTTATAACATCAAACACAGGATGCCCAGTTACACTGGAATTTCAGATAAACAGGATAAACAGTGATTTTTTTTTGAAGTATAAGTATCTCCCAAATATTGCATGGGGCATACTCACACTAAAAAATATGCAATGTTGATCTGAAATGTAAATGTAACCAGGAATTTCATTTTTTTATTTTCTAAGCATGGAAACCCTAACCTAAAGGCATTTGTAGTTCTGGAAAGCAGTGAGAAGATGAGCAGAATTTTTGAAAGCCCCTCAATAATATGGAACAAAAGTCAAAGTAAGGGACCACCAAAGGGAGGAGAAACACCATCTCTTTTGGGCAGGGACCTTGAAGAACTATATGTAGGAGTAAAAGTGAAACAAAATTAAACCACCCCCCACATAGACTGGAGCCTATTTTAAAGTAATTTGGGTAGCCAAAAAAAAAAGGTCTCAAACCCTAAGATTGGACTAAGGCAGTCTGGATTGATACTGCCCAGGATACCATGAAAATCCTTCAGATGGAATCATCATCCTGGCTCTCAAATTATTTAGACAAATATTGTTTAAGTAAAGTTTCCAACACATAATCAAAGAAAAAAGCATACTATAAGACCAAAATTACATAGATAGAGGAGGGGAAAAATAAAAAAGAAGTAGAAACACAAGTGTAACTGGACAAGACCAGCATCAAACCCAAGTTCTGCTGCTTGCCACTTGAAAGGCCAATACTTGAGAGACAAGTGTTGGTGGAAAAGGAAAAGTTGCTTTATTCTGGAGCTCAGCAATGTGGGAAGATGGAGGAGTAATGTCTTAAGCCCATCTCCAAGTTGCTGGTTAGGAAACAGGTTTTAAAAGCAGTGTGAGGGAGGGGGCTGCAGGGTGCATGATCAGCTTGTGCTCAATTCTTGGACCGGTTGGCATCAAGGTGAATTTTCGAGCATCACCAGTCATCTGGTTTCAACCAGTCTTGTGTCTACATGCTGGTGGTCAGCAGTTTTCATCTGGTGGGTGTCTGCTCTCTGTAAAAACAACTTAGGAATATGTGTCAGACCTTTATCTATATATTTTAGGGAACTGGGAGTTTGGTGACTCTGCTATGTGGCTGGTTTATAGTCTAAATTGTTACCAGTTTCCTGGCCCAGCAAGTATTCTTTGTTTCTACATCTTCAAATTTCCTAATCATTAATTCTTGAGCCAGCCCTTTGAGACTCAGGGGAGGCCTGGGAGACTAAAGCAAAAGGGACACAGGGGCTTGTATGCAGTTTTGATCCCCCTCAGTCTTGAGGGTAACAGGTGTTGGACTAGAAAGGAATAACCTTTTGGGTAGAGAGTTCAATCATAAACTTGGCAGAGGAACTCAGTTTTAGGAGGACTTGGCCTCACAAGGATACCAGAAAAGTGAAGAAAAAAAAAAAAAAAGCAAGGAGAAAGGAAGAAAGAAGTCTATGATTTCTATGTACAGTGGGATTAAAAACAAGATTAAATATGAGAACTATAATTTTAGAAAGTGACATCCTACGTTTTTAAAAAGAACTAAATAGAAATGTTAGAAGTGAAAAAGAAAATAGCTGAAATTATGAGCTCAGTGAATGGGTTAAACAGCACATTATGTACAGATAAACAGAGGACTGGGAAATAGGCCACACAATACCCAGCAGAAAGCATACAAAGAGACAAATGGTTGAAATGCAAAAGAAAGAGTAACAGCTATTAAAAATAGAATGTGAATGGTCTAAACTTACCATTGAAGTCTCAGAAGGAGAGAAGAGAATGAATATTAAAAAAGATTTTGGCTGAGAATTATCCCAAACTGATAATAGATTCAAAAATTCTAATAAATTTTAAGATGGGTAAATATAAATATATCCTTATCTAGATACTTATGCACTTAAATTATGTGTCCTCAAATCATACAAGTTAAAATTTACAAAACTATTAGAAGAAATAGAAAAATTTACAACCGTATTGTCAAATTTTTTTCTTCCAGTTTTATTGAGATATAATTGACATACAGCTTTGTATAAGTTTAAGGTATACAGTATAACGATTTGACTTACATCATGAAATGATTACAGTTAGTTTAGTGAACATCCATCATTTCATGTAGAGACATTAAAGGAATAGAAAAAAGTTTCTTCCTTGTGATGAGAACTCTTAGGATTTCATCTCTTAACAACCTTCATATATAATGTACGGCAGTGTTAATTATATTTATCACATTGTACATTACATCCCTAGTACTTATTTATCTTAGAACTGGAAGTTTGTACCTTTTGACTGCCTTCATCTAATTCCCTCTTCCCCCTTCTGCCGCCTCAGGTATCCACAAATCTGATCTCGTTTTCTATGAGTTTGTTTGTTTGTTTTTGAAGTATAATACCTACATCACTATGTCAGTTCCTGTTACACAACACAGTAATTTGATATTTCTATACATTTCAAAATGATCACCATGATAAGTCTAGTTACCATCTGTCATACAAAGGCATTACATAATTACTGACTATATTTCCCACACTGTATATTTCATACCCATGATTCATTTATTTTGCACCTGGAAGTTTGTGTCTCTTAATCTCCCTCACCTATCTCTCTCCTCCTTCTGACTCCCTCCCCTCTGGCAACCATGTGTTTGTTCTCTGTATCTATGCTTTGTTTCTGTTTAGTTATGTTTCTTCATTTGTTTTTCAGATTCCACACATAAGTGAAATCATGCAGTATTTGTCTTTCTCTGTCTGACTTATTTTACCTAGTATAATATTCTCTAGGTCCATCCATGTTGTTGTAAATGTCAAGATGCAATTCTTTTTTATGGCTGAGTAATATTCCATTATATCCACAATATATCCCATATCTTGGCTATTGTAAATAATGCAGCAATGGGCATAGGGATACATATCTCTTTTTGAATTAGTGTTTTTGTTTTGTTTGGATAAATACCCAGGAGTGAAATTGCTACATTGTATAGTAGTTGTATTTTGAAATTTCTGAGTAACCTCCGTACTGTATTCTATAGTGGCTGCACCAATTTACATTCCCACCAACAGTGCATAAGGGTTCCCTTTTCTCCAAATCCTCACCAACACTTGTTATTTGTTGTCTTTTGGATAGTAGCCATTCTGATAGATGTGAGGTAATATCTCATTGTGGTTTTCATTTGCATTTCCCTGATGATTAGTAATGTTGAACATCTTCTCATGTGCCTGTTGGCCGTCTGTATGTCTTCTTTGGAAAAATGTCTATTCAGGTCCTCTGCCCATTTTCAAATCAAGTTGTTTGGGTTTATTTTTCTTCTTTTTTTTTTTTGGATGTTGAGTTTTATGCATTCTTTGTATATTTTGGATAGTAACCCTTTATTGGTCATATCATTTGCAAATATCTTCTCCCATTCAGTAGGTGGCCTTTTCATTTTGTTGACAGTATTCTTCACTGTGCAAAAGCTTTTTAGTTTCATGTAGTAACATTATTTTTGCTTTTATTTCCCCTGCCTAAGGAGACATATCCAAAAACAGTATTACCAAGACCAGTGTCAAACAGCATACTGCCTATGTTGTTTTCTAGCAGTTTTATGTTTTCAGGCATTACACTTAAGTCTTTAGTCCATTTTGAATTTATTTTTGTAAATGGTGTGAGAGAAATTATGAAGTAGAAGCAAGCATGAAATCAATAAAAATAAAGTTAAAGACTAGTAAAACTAATAAACCCTCAATGAAACTGATCCAGAATAATAGACTCAGAAATCACCAGTGTATCAGGAACATAAAGGACACATCATTATAGGTCTTATAGATTAAAAATACAATAGAAGAATATTATGAACAATTTCATACTGATAAACTTGAAAGTTTAGATAATGTGGACACATTTCAGGAAAAATACAGCTTATTAAAGCTGAAACAAAAAGCAATTAAAAATATGAAAAGTCCTGTAAGTATTAACAAATTGAATCTGTAATTAACCAACCTTTCTGTAATGAAAACTCCACTCAGGTGGTTTTACTGTTGATTTCTTCCAACCATTTAAGAATGATAAAACACCAATCATACACAATTTCCACCAAAAATTAAAAGAAGAGAGGGAAGACTACCCCCCCCCCCCAAACTTGTTCTGTGAGGACCAAAAACTAGACAGAGTCCCTTCCAGAAGAAAAATTATAGGCCAGCCTCTGAAATGAAGGTATACATATTTAATCCTTACACAAATTATAAACTATTTGTGTTGAGAACCATAAAAAAATAATTGTGGTTTTGGCATGGTGGTGTAAGTGCACTATAGCCCATACTTTTCCCAGATCACACCTGAAAACTCTGAAGAAATACAAAAACAGATCTCTAATTTTAAGTTGAAAAGTGAAAAAATAAAACAGTAACAACAACAAGAAAGGTTAATGTTAGAAGACAGTCAAAACTTGAAGAAGCAATTGCACAGGATTGAGTTTCTGTGTGTGTGTGTGCACATGTGTGTGTTTAAAATTTTCTCTTTTGGCCTTACCCCAAGGATGGGACCCAGTTGTGAAGCACCACAGGGATGGTGGTAATGGTTTCTGTGGCTAAAACTCTGATAGGAAGCCCATGTTTCTGTCCAGGGGGACAACAACAACAAAAGCCCCCAGAGGCTATAGAGTGAGGGAGAAGTCCCAGAGTAGAGAAAAAAGTCTGCAGAAGAACCCCTAATCCTATGAATGAAATTGTACAGCTCAGAATAAGCTGAGCTATGCCTATATGGACAATTCAAAAAGAGTAAACTATACATATTAATGAAGGTTATAATTTTATAGATGCAAGAAGCTCAGCAAACTGCAAATAGGATAACCTCAAAGAAAACCAGGTATACTAGGCAAATTATAATCAAATTGCTAAAATCCAAAGATGAAGAAAAATCTTTAAAATAACTAGAGAAAAATGACATTATGTACTGGGACACAGCTGTTTGTTTTTGTTTTGTTTTTATTGAAGTATAGTTGATTTACAATTTTGTATTAGTTTCAGGTATACAACCTAGTGATTTAATATTTTTATAGTTGATACTCCATTTAAAGTTCTTATAAAACACTGGCTATATTCCCTTTGCTTATTTTATTTTATAGCTTATTTTATACATAACAATTTGTACCTCTTAATCCCCTGCCGCTATGGTGCATCTTCCTCCTTCCCTCTCCCTGCTGGTAACCACTAGTTTGTTCTGTATATCTGTGAGTTTGTTTCTGTTTTGTTATACTCATTCATTTGTTTTACATTTTAGATTCCACATATAAGCGATAACACACAGTGTGTGTCTTTCTCTGTCAAACTTATTTTGCTAACCATAATACCCTCCAGAAGACAGTGGAACATTTTAAAGTGGTTAAGGAACTGTCAAGCCATAATTTTATATCCACTGAAAATATTGTTCAGGAATGAAGGCAAAATTAAAGTTAAGAAAATTAATCACTAGCAAGACCTGCTCAAAAAAGGAACATAAAAGGCCAAAGGAAGAGGAATGATATGAAATTAATACTTAAGATCTTCAGGAATGAAGAAAGAACACAGAAATGGTAAATATTAGGATAAATGTAAACAATAACAATAATAACTGTTTTTCTGCTTAAATTTATTTAAGAAAGTAAAAATTAATTGCTCAAGGGTTTTCAATGTATGTTAATGCAATAAATATAACCTAAAATTCCGTAGGGCAAAAGGACTTATAAAGTAGCAACATGTCTAAGTTTTAAGTGAAGTGATACAATAATAACTCTTAGTAGACCATGAAAATTTAGGTAGGCATATTATCTATGGAATAAACAATAACAACAACAACAATTATCATTATTATTCAAAGAGGTATAGCCAAAAAACCAACAGACACAAAAATCAGCCAATAGATACAAATTACAATGAGATACTAAAAAAATATTTAAACAGTTCAAAAGTAGACAGGGAAGTGAGAACAGGGGAACAATGGCAACAAAATAATAAAATAGTAGACCTAAAACAATTATAACAGTAATTACATGCAATACTAACAGTCTAAACTAGTGATTGGCAAACTTTCTCTTAAAGAGACAAATAGTAAATATTTTCTTCTTGAGAGCTATATGGTCTAAGGTCTCAACTACTCAACTTTACTGTTGTAGCATAAACATAGCCATCAACAATAAGTAAATGAAAGGTCATGGGTGTGTCTGATTTAAAATTGTATTTACAAAATTAGATGGCTGGCCTGTGGGCCATTTTTTGCTGACTCCTTATATAAACACTTCAATTAAAGGATAGAGAATGCCAGAGCTGATACAACATAGCAAGTTCTTACTGTATATTACTTAAAATATAAAAATACAGATAGAATGAAAGTAAGCAAATGGAAAATAATAATAAAGCATGTAATCTTTAAACATAAGAAGGGTTGAGGAAATATATTTAGTATCAGTAAAGTGGACCTCAAGACAAAGTATATTATTAGAGATAAAGAGGAATGTTTCATAATAGTGAAAGGGGCATTCATCAGGAAGACATAAGAATTATAAAGGTATGTGTGCCTAATACCAGTTTTCAAATACATGAAGCATAAATTGACAGAACTAGACAATTCCATAGTTATAGTAGTAAATTATAATGCCACCATTTAACCAATTAATGGAACATTTAGACAAAAATCAACAAAGACATAAAAGATTTGAATTATCAACAACACTTTTTTTTTTTTTTTTTTTTTTTTTTGCGGTATGCGGGGCTCTCACTGTTGTGGCCTCTCCCATTGCGGAGCACAGGCTCCAGATGCGCAGGCTCAGCAGCCACGGCTCACGGGCCCAGCCACTCCGCAGCATGTGGGATCTTCCCGGATCAGGGCACGAACGCATGTCCCCTGCATCGGCAGGCGGACTCTCAACCACTGCACCACCAGGGAAGCCCAACAACCCTTATTCTATAAATATTGAAAACTACATGCAACTAGAGAATACATATTCTTTTCCCATGTACATAGTACATTCACCAAATTAGACCCTATGCCACTCAATAGATGTCTCAATAAATTTAAAAGTGATCAACATCATATAAGTGAATTATCTGACCATAACATGATTACAACAGAAATCAATGACAATAAACTTATTGAAGAAAACTTCAAATATCTGGAAATTAAATAACACTTTGAAATGATTCATGGGGTTAAAACATATGTACAACATAATAGAAAAGTATTTTGAAATGAATGATGGGGAAAATACAGTATATCATAATTTGTGGGTTGAAGCTAAAGTCATACTTAGAGGAAAACTTATAGATTTAAATGCTTATGTTAGAAAAGAAAAGCAATCTAAAACTGATAACTTAAGATTATGCTTTAATGTAGAAGTTATTAAGAGGTAAGTAGATAAAAGAAAATAAAGATAAAATAAATCAATGAAATAGAAAACATGAAAAAGAAAGCCAACAGCTCATTATTTGAAGCTGTTGAGTATAAACAAAATTAACAAACCTCTCTAGCTAGCCTGATCAAGAAAAAAGAAAAGAACACAGATCATCAAAATTAGGGGAAAAAAGGGGTTATTAGTAAAGATCCATAAGGTCCAGATGGTTTCACAGGTAAAATCTATTAAATAGTCCAGGAAGAGATAACAAAAATAATATACAAAGATTTTCAAAGAAACACAAACAAAAACTGAGATGGAGGAATCACTGCTAAAGTGAGGCCAGCATAATCCTAATACCAGAACCTTTTAAAAACATTATATGAAAAAGACAATTACAGGAAAACATCCTTCATGAATATGAATGCAAAAAAAATCCTTAACAAATACTAGCAAACCAAATCCAATAATATATTAAAAGGGTAATGTATTTCCACCGACTAGAAACATTAAAAAAAAAAGCATCACAAGAAAGATGTTTTTATTCCAGGAATACAAGATTGTATTAACACTCAGAAATTAATTACTGCAATTTACTACATTAACTAAATGAAAGAAAAAGCAAGATCTTTTTTGACCCACTTCTTGGAGTATTGGAAATAAAAACAAAAATAAACAAATGGGACCTAATGAAACCTAAAAGCTTTTCACAGCAAAGGAAACGATGAACAAAACCAAAAGACAACCCTCAGAATGGGAGAAAATATTTATAAACGAATCAACGGATAAGGGATTAACCTCCAAAATATATAATATATTGAGCTCATGAAGCTCAATATTAAAAAAACAAACAACCCAATCCAAAAATGGGCAGAAGACCTAAATAGTCATTTCTCCAAAGAAGACATACAGATGACCAAGAAGCACAAGAAAAGCTGCTCAATATCACTAATTATTAGAGAAATGCAAATCAAAACTACAATGAGGTATCACCTCACACCAGTTAGAATGGGCATCATCAGAAACTCTACAAACAACAAATGCTGAAGAGGGTGTGGAGAAAAGGGAACCCTCTTGCACTGTTGGTTGGAATGTAAATTGATACAGCCACTATGGAGAACAGTGTGGAGGTTCCTTAAAAAACTAAAAATAGAATTACCATATGACCCAGCAATCCCACTCCTGGGCATATACCCAGAGAAAACCATAATTCAAAAAGACACATGCACCCCAATGTTCATTGCAGCACTATTTACAATAGCCAGGTCATGGAAACAACCTAAATGCCCATCGACAGATGAATGGATAAAGAAGATGTGGTACATATATACAATGGAATATCACCCAGCCATAAAAGGAACGAAATTGGGTCACTTGTATAGACGTGGATGGATCTAGAGACTGTCATACAGAGTGAAGTAAGTCAGAAGGAGAAAAACAAATATATATTAACGCATATATGTGGAACCTAGAAAAATGGTACAGATGAACCAGTTTGCAGGGCAGAAATTGAGACACAGATGTAGAGAACAAACGTATGGACACCAAGGGGGGAAAGCGGAGGGGGGGTGGTGGTGGTGGTGGTGTGATGAATTGGGCGATTGGGATTGACATGTATACACTGAAGTGTATAAAATTGATGACTAATAAGAACCTGCTGTATAAAAAAATAAAAGAAATTAATTACTGTAATTTACTACATTAACTACATGAAAGAGAAATGTCTTATGACTATTTCAATATATGCAGAAAAAATATCAGATTAAATTAAAATTTTAGCCAATTAAGAATCAATGGAAATTTTCCTCACATGATAAAGGATATCTGGGGGAAAAAATCTGCAACGAACATCTAACTTAATGGTATTTTAAAGCTTTCCCTTTGAAATTAAGAATGAGAGTCATAAACACTAAAGTGCTATGACACTTTAATTAACATTGTTCTAGAAGTTCTGATCAGGAATATAAGATAAGAAAAAGAATGATATAAGAACTGGAAAGTAAGAGATAAAATTCTTATTATTTGCAGATAATATGACTGCATATATAACAAATATAAAGGAATGCAAAATCAAATTATAATTAGTAGATGAATTAGCCAGGTTTCTGGATAAAAGGTCAATATAACAAAAGCTATTGCAGAGCACAGGTTTCTGCCTGCTCTGGTGAGTCTTGGCCTGGTGGAAGGGCCTTCCCCTCCTGGCTTCCTTTTGTAAAATTACGCTCACTCTTTGCTCTCTCTGCCTTAGGCATGAGGGCACCCAGAGGTTATTTTAAGAAATACAATCTCTCAGCTCCTTGTTTAAGTGGATTTGGATTTGAATTGGAAGGTTTCTCCACTTCGGTCAGAGAGAATACGGCAGAGCAGATGTTGTTGAAGTTAATGGTGGTAGTGTTTGATCCACGGTGGGCTTTAGGAGCTGTGAGGCAGGATTGCTCTGCTTGCAAGTCAGTTGCAGACGCCTGTGTTCTGGACTTCAAAATATAGGCCTGAAAAAAAAAGAAGAAACAAAATATAGGCCTGGAACATGCTAACCTCTGCGGCCTCGATGCCTCTGCCACCAGCTGGTGTTGGGGACTCTCCCCGTTCTCAGGCCAGGTTGGCAGGGAGAACATCTCCCCAAGCCAAGGCCCTTGCCCCTCTTATTTTGGGCGGAGGCCAGAGAACAAAGAAGGATATCTGAATTCTGGGTGGGTGGGACTGGGCAAGGGGATGTCAAAAAAGAAAAAAAGCAATTGCAATTCCATGAACTGGCAAAAAATTCTTAGAAATGAAATTTTCTAAAATATAGACAATAGCATCGAAAATATCAAATACCCAGGAATGATCTAACAAAAAGTTGTGCAAGACCTTTATGCAGAAAACCAAAAAGTGTAATTGAGAAAAAAATGCATGAAGTCTCAAATACATATATAAATATATATATTTGTTTCTATGCCAATGTGTATGTATATGTATTCATGTGTAAATATATATACATACTACATATATATGTGTGTATATGTATATGTATACACAAGCATATGTATCATGAATTGTACGACCCAGTATTATAGAACTGGCAAATATCCCCAGACTGATTTACAGATTTAATGCAGTGCCAATCAAAATCTTAAAAAGATATTTATTGAACTTTACAAACTAATGAGAAAGTTCATGTGGAAAAGCAAAGGGGCAAAAATAGGTTATATACTCCTACAAAAGAATATGTTCATCATTAATGCTATCCACTAAATATTTCCTTTTCTCCCCCTGCCTGAGCCAATGAGTGGCCGCGTGGCTTATTTGTCAATGAATGTGAAAGTGCCATGTGTTACTTCTGGGTGGAAGCTTTAAGAGCCAGTGTAGCCAATTCACTACACTCTCCCTACTTTCCTCTACTAAGGTAACTAATTAGCAATACATGCAAGAGATTGGCTGCTCTTTCAGCCTGGGTCACAGAATTAGGAGAGATCAAGTAGATTCTCTAGGCAACCCAAAATGGACATATATAGTGATCAAGGAAAACAAAATAGAAAAATTCTGTTGTTACAGGCCTCTGCAATTTAGGGTGGTTTATCATTACTGCAGTTTAACGTAATCTATCATGACTGAAGTATGTATAATATTGGAAGTAGTTGCTCTTTGGGACTTATCAAGACTTATTATAAAGCTATAGTAACTAAGACCAGGTTGTAGTGAATCAAACATAAACAAATAGAGATGAAGAAATACATCTTTATTATGATCATTTGACACTAGAAAGGACTGGGCAAAATATGCTGTTTTCAGTAAATGATACCATGACAATGAGATACATAATAAGAAAATAAAACTTGAATTCTGCTTTATAATGTACACAAACACCAATTCCATGTGGATTAGTAACTTAAATGTAAGAGGCAAAACATAAGTTTTTAGAAGATAATGTGGAAGAATATTTTCATGTGCTTGGGATAAAAACAAAATTTTTTTCATGGGAACAAAAAGCATTTAAAAAAGTAAGGAATTATTGTACTACATTAAAACTACAGGCCCATTATTATCAACATACATCTATAAGAAAGTGAAAATATAAGCCTCCACATGGGAAAATATGTTTGCAAATTATATAACTGACACTGGGCTCATATCCAGAAGATATACAGATATAAATATATAACATACAGGGCTTCTCTGGTGGTGCAGTAGTTAAGAATCTGCCTGCCAGTGCAGGGGACATGGGTTCGAGCCCTGGTGTGGGAAGATCCCATGTGCCACGGAGCAGCTAGGCCTGTGAGCCACAACTACTGGAGCCCGTGCACCTAGAGCCCATGCTCCACAACAAGAGAAGCCACCGCAATAAGCCCGCGCACCGCAGCAAAGAGTGGCCACTGCTCGCCACAACTAGAGAAAGCCTGCGTGCAGCAACGAAGACCCAGCACAGCCAAAAATAAAAAAAAATAAATAAAATAAATACATTTAAATATATATACATATAACATACATATCTATATATAATGAATGAATACCATGTTTATACAGATATATATATAATATGAGCAATATATGTACATATAAGTATAGACATATAAAATATACAAAGACAGAAAATCCAGTCGAAAAATGGCAATGGGCAAGTGACTTAAATATGCTGTTCAAAAAGGATAAAATCCAAATGTCCTATAAACATGTAGAAAAGCTATCTAACCTCTATAATTATCAGGGGTCTCTAAACAGAAACAGCAAATGTATTACTTCCAGAATGGCTACAATTTAAAAGGCTGACAATACCAAGAACTGATGAAGATGTTGAATATCAAGAATACTCATATAGGGCTTCCCTGGTGGCTCAGTGGTTGAGAGGCCGCCTGCCGATGCAGGGGACATGGGTTCGTGCCCCGGTCCGGGAAGATCCCACATGTGGCGGAGAAGCTGGGCCCGTGAGCCATGGCCGCTGAGCCTGCGCGTCCAGAGTCTGTGCTCCGCAACGGGAGAGGCCACAACAGTGAGAGGTCCGCGTACAACAACAACAAAAAAAAAAAAAAAAAAAAAAAAAAAAAACTAATATACTGCCGGGAGTTGAAATTGGTATGGATGGGGACTACCCTGGTGGCGCAGTGGTTAAGAATCCGTCTGCCAATTCAGGGGACGCGGGTTCGAGCCCTGGTCTGGGAAGATCCCACATGCCGCGGAGCAACTAAGCCCGTGCGCCACTACTGAGCCTGTGCTCTAGAGCCTGCGGGCCACAGCTACTAAGCATGCGCTCTAGAGCCTCGGGCCACAACTACTAAACCTGTGCTCTAGAGCCTGCAGGCCACAACTACTGAAGCCCACACACCTAGAGCCTGTGCTCTGCAACAACAGAAGCCACCGCAATGAGAAGCTCATGCACCGCAATGAAGAGAAGCCCCAGCTCACAGCAACTAGAGAAAGCCCGTGTGCAGCAATGAAGACCTAATGCAGCCATAAATAAAATAAATAAATAAATAAATAAATAAATATATTTTTAAAATAACAATCTGTTTCTGATATTATGGAAAATGTGACTATCACGTTGCTACACTGAATTTTGAAAATAAATAAGTAAGTAAATAAATAAATTGTTATGGATGGATGCTAACTTGTTTGGCATTGTCTTTTTTTTTTTTTTGGTTTTGAATCTCTTTTTTTTATTTTTTTTATTTTTTAAAATTTTATTTATTTTTTAATTAGTTTCTGCTTTATAACAAAGTGAATCAGTCATACATATACATCTGTTCCCCCATCCCTTCCCTCTTGCATCTCCCTCCCGCCCACCCTCCCTATCCCACCCCTCCAGGCGGTCACAAAGCACCGAGCTGATCTCCCTGTGCTCTGCGGCTCCTTCCCACTAGCTATCGACCTTACGTTTGGTACTATATATATGTCCATGACTCTCTTACGCTTTGTCACAGCTTACCCTTCCCCCTCCCCATATCCTCAAGTCCATTCTCAAGTAGGTCTGTGTCTCTATTCCTGTTTTACCCCTAGGTTCTTCATGACATTTTTTTCTTAAATTCCATATATATGTGTTAGCATACAGTATTTGTCTTTCTCTTTCTGACTTACATCACTCTGTATGACAGACTCTAGGTCTATCCACCTCATTACAAATAGCTCAGTTTCGTTTCTTTTTATGGCTGAGTAATATTCCATTGTATATATGTGCCACATCTTCTTTATCCATGCATCTGATGATGGACACTTCGGTTGTTTCCATCTCTGGGCTATTGTGAATAGAGCTGCAATGAACATTTTGGTACATGTCTCTTTTTGAATTATGGTTTTCTCAGGGTATATGCCTAGTAGTGGGATTGCTAGGTCATATGGTAGTTCTATTTATAGTTTTTTAAGGAACCTCCATACTGTTCTCCATAGTGGCTGTACCAATTCACATTCCCACCAGCAGTGCAAGAGTGTTCCCTTTTCTCCACACCCTCTCCAGCATTTATTGTTTCTAGATTTCTTGATGATGGCCATTCAGACTGGTGTGAGATGATATCTCATTGTAGTTTTGATTTGCATTTCTCTAATGATTAATGATGTTGAGCATTCTTTCATGTGTTTGTTGGCAGTCTGTATATCTTCTTTGGAGAAATGCCTATTTAATTCTTCGGCCCATTTTTGCATTGGGTTGTTTCTTTTTTTTTTGCTATTGAGCTGCATGAGCTGCTTATAAATTTTGGAGATTAATCCTTTGTCAGTTGCTTCATTTGCAAATATTTTCTCCCATTCTGAGGGTTGTCTTTTGGTCTTGTTTATGGTTTCCTTTGCTGTGCAAAAGCTTTTCAGTTTCATTAGGTCCCATTTGTTTATCTTTGTTTTTATTTCCATTTCTCTAGGAGGTGGGTCCAAAAGGATCTTGCTGTGATTTATGTCATAGAGTGTTCTGCCTATGTTTTCCTCTAAGAGTTTGATAGTTTCTGGCCTTACACTTAGGTCTTTAATCCATTTTGAGCTTATTTTTGTGTATGGTGTTAGGGAATGATCTAATCTCATACTTTTACATGTCCCTGTCCAGTTTTCCCAGCACCACTTATTGAAGAGGCTGTCCTTTCTCCACTGTATATTCCTGCCTCCTTTATCAAAGATAAGTTGACCATATGTGCGTGGGTTTGTCTCTGGGCTTTCTATCCTGTTCCATTGATCTATCTTTCTGTTTTTGTGCCAGTACCACACTGTCTTGATTACTGTAGCTTTGTAGTATAGTCTGAAGTCAGGGAGCCTGATTCCTCCAGCTCCGTTTTTCGTTCTCAAGATTGCTTTGGCTATTCGGGGTCTTTTGTTTTTCCAAACAAATTTTGAAATTTTTTGTTCTAGTTCTGTGAAAAATGCCATTGGTAGTTTGATAGGTATTGCAATGAATCTGTAGATTGCTTTGGGTAGTAGAGTACTTTTCACAATATTGATTCTTCCAATCCAGGAGCATTGTATATCTCTCCATCTATTTGTATCATCTTTAATTTCTTTCATCAGTGTCTTATAATTTTCTGCATACAGGTCTTTTGTCTCCTTAGGTAGGTTTATTCCTAGATATTTTATTGTTTTTATGGAGTGGTAAATGGGAGTGTTTTCTTGATTTCACTTTCAGATTTTTCATCATTAGTGTACAGGAATGCCAGAGATTTCTGTGCATTAATTTTGTATCCTGTAACTTTACCAAATTCATTGATTAGCTCTAGTAGTTTTCTGGTAGCATCTTTAGGATTCTCTATGTATAGTATCATATCATCTGCAAACAGTGACAGCTTTACTTCTTCTTTTCCAATTTGGATTCCGTTTATTTCCTTTTCTTCTCTGATTGCTGTGACTAAAACTTCCAAAACTAAGTTGAATAAGAGTGGTGAGAGTGGCAGCCTTGTCTTGTTCCTGATCTTAGTGGAAATGATTTCAGTTTTTCACCATTGAGGATGATGTTGGCTGTGGGTTTGTCATATATGGCCTTTATTATGTTGAGGAAAGTTCCCTCTATGCCTACTTTCTGCAGGGTTTTTATCATAAATGGGTGTTGAATTTTGTCGAAAGCTTTCTCTGCATCTATTGAGATGATCATATGGTTTTTCTCCTTCAACTTGTTAATATGGTGTATCACATTGATTGATTTGCGTATATTGAAGAATCCTTGCATTCCTGGAATAAACCCCACTTGATCCTTTTAATGTGCTATTGGATTCTGTTTCCTAGTATTTTGTTGAGGATTATTGCATCTATGTTCATCAGTGATATTGACCTGTAGTTTTCTTTCTTTGTGACATCCTTGTCTGGTTTTGGCATCAAGGTGATGGTGGCCTCGTAGAATGAGTTTGGGTGTGCTCCTCCCTCTGCTATATTTTGGAAGAGTTTGAGAAGGATAGGTGTTAGCTCTTCTCTAAATGTTTGATAGAATTCGCCTGTGAAGCCATCTGGTCCTGGGCTTTTGTTTGTTGGAAGATTTTTAATCACAGTTTCAATTTCAGTGCTTGTGATTGGTCTATTCATATTTTCTATTTCTTCGTGATTCAGTCTTGGCAGTTTGTGCATTTCTAAGAATTTGCCAATTTCCTCCAGGTTGTCCATTTTATTGGCATAGTTTCTTATAGTAATCTCTCATGATCTTTTGTATTTCTGCAGCGTCAGTTTTTACTTCTCCTTTTTCATTTCTAATTCTATTGATTTGAGTCTTCTCCCTTTTTTTCTTGATGAGTCTGGCTAATGGTTTGTCAATTTTGTTTATCTTCTCAAAAACCAGCTTTTAGCTTTATTGATCTTTGCTATCATTTCCTTCATTTCTTTTTCATTTATCTCTGATCTGATCTTTATGATTTCTTTCCTTCTGCTAACTTTGGGGGTTTTTTGTTCTTCTTTCTCTAATTGCTTTAGGTTCAGGGTCAGGTTGTTTACTCGAGATGTTTCCTGTTTCTTAAGGTGGGATTGTATTGCTATAAACTTCCCCCTTAGAACTGCTTTTGCTGCGTCACATAGGTTTTGGGTCGTCGTGCCTCCATTGTCATTTGTTTCTAGGTATTTTTTAATTTCCTCTTTGATTTCTTCAGTGATCACTTCGTTATTGAGTAGTGTATTATTTAGCCTCCGTGTATTTGTATGTTTTACAGCTCTTTCCCTGTAATTGATGTCTAGTCTCATAGCATTGTGCTCATAAAAGATACTTGATCCAATTTCAATTATCTTAAATTTACCAAGGCTAGATTTGTGACCCAAGATATGATCTGTCCTGGAGAATGTTCCATGAGCACTTTACAAAAATGTGTTTTCTGTTGTTTTTGGATGGAATGTCCTATAAATATCAATTAAGTCCATCTTGTTTAATGTATCATTTAAAGCTTGTGTTTCCTTATTTATTTTCATTTTGGATGATCTGTCCATTGGTGAAAGTGGGGTGTTAAAGTCCCCTACTATGAGTGTGTTACTGTCGATTTCCCCTTTTATGGCTGTTAGTATTTGCCTTATGTCTGGAGGTGCTCCTATGTTGGGTGCATAAGTATTTACAATTGTTATATCTTCTTCTTGGATCGATCCATTGATCATTATGTAGTGTCTTTCTTTGTCTCTTCTAATAGTCTTTATTTTAAAGTCTATTTTGTCTGATATAAGAATTGCTACTCCAGCTTTCTTTTGATTTCCATTTGCATGGAATATCTTTTTCCATCCCCTTACTTTCAATCTGTATGTGTCTCTAGTTCTGAAGTGGGTCTCTTGTAAACAGCATATATATGGGTCTTGTTTTTGTATCCATTCAGCCAGTCTGTGTCTTTTGGTGGGAGCATTTAGTCCATTTACATTTAAGGTAATTATTGATGTGTATGTTCCTATTCCCATTTCCTTGATTGTTTTGGGTTTGTTATTGTAGGTCTTTTCCTTCTGTTGTGTTTCTTGCCTAGAGAAGTTCCTTTAGCATTTGTTGTAAAGCTGGTTTGGTGGTGCTGAACTCTCTCAGCTTTTGCTTGTCTGTAAACGTTTTAATTTCTCCATCAAATCTGAATGAGATCCTTGTGGGTAGAGTAATCTTGGTTGCAGGTTTTTCTCCTTCATCACTTTAAGTATGTCCTGCCACTCCCTTCTGGCTTGTAGAGTTTCTGCTGAGAGATCAGCTGTTATCCTGATGGGGATTCCCTTGTGTGTTATTTGTTGTTTTTCCCTTGTGCTTTTAATATCATTTATTTGTGTTTAATTTTTGACAGTTTGATTAATATGTGTCTTGGCATATTTCTCCTTGGATTTATTCTGTATGGGACTCTCTGTGCCTCCTGGACTTGATTAACTATTTCCTTTCCCATATTAGGGATGTTTTCAACTATAATCTCTTCAAATATTTTCTCACTCCCTTTCTTTTTGTCTTCTTCTTCTGGAACCCCTGTAATTCGAATGTTGGTGTGTTTAATGTTGTCCCAGAGGTCTCTGAGACTGTCCTCTGTTCTTTTCATTCTTTTTTCTTTATTTTGCTCTTCATCAGTTATTTCCACTATTTTATCTTCCACCTCACTTATCCGTTCTTCTGCCTCAGTTATTCTCCTATTGATCCCATCTATAGTATTTTTCATTTCATTTATTGTGTTTTTAATCGATGCTTGATTCACCTTTAGTTCTTCTAGGTCCTTGTTAACTGTTTCTTGCATTTTGTCTATTCTATTTCCAAGATTTTGGATGTTGGAAATAGAATCTTGGATCATCTTTACTCTCATTATTCTGAATTCTCTTTCAGGTAGACTGCCTATTACCTCTTCATTTGTTAGGTCTGGTAGGTTTTTATCTTGCTCCTTCACCTGCTGTGTGTTTTTCTGTCTTGTCATTTTGCTTATCTTCCTGTGTTTGGGGTCTCCTTTTTGCAGGCTTCAGAGTCGTAGTTCCCATTATTTTTGGTGTCTGTCCCCAGTGGCTAAGGTTGTTTCAGTCGGTTGTGTAGGCTTCCTGGTGGGGGGTGGCTAGTGCCTGTGTCCTGGTTGTTGAGGCTCAATCTTGTCTTTCTGGTGGGCAGGTCCACATCTGGTGTTGTGTTTTGGGGTGTCTGTGGCCTTATTATGTTTTTAGGCAGCCTCTCTGCTAATGGGTGGGGTTGTGTTCCTGTCTTGCTAGTTGCTTGGCATAGGGTGACCAGCACTGTAGCTTGCTGGTCATTGACTGAAGCTGGGTGCTGGTGTTGAGATGGAGATCTCTGGGAGATTTTCACCACTTGATATTATGTGGAGCTGGGAGGTCTCTTGTGGACCCGTGTCCTGAAATTGGCTCTCCCACTTCAGAGGCACAGCACTGAGTCCTGGCTGCAGTACCAAGAGCCTTTCATCTACCCGGCTCAGAATAAAAGGGAGAAAAAGTAGAAAGAATTAGTAGAAGAAAGAAAGAGAGAGAGAAAGAAAGGAAGAAGGAAAGAAAGGAAGGAAGGAAGAAAGAAAGAAAGAAAGGAGGGAGTGAGGAAGGACGGAAAGAAAGAAAGAAAGAGGTGGGAGGGAGGGAGGGAGGAAGGAAAGAAAGAGAGAAAGAAAGGAGGGGTGGAGGGAGGGAGGGAGGAAGGGAAGGTAGGAAAAAAGTAGGAGATAAGGTAAAGTAAAATGGAATAAAGTATAAAATATAGTAGTGTTATTAAAAATAAAAAAAAGTAATTATTGAAAAAAAAAAAAAAACGCATGGATAGAACCCTGGGACCTATGGTGGAAGCAAAGCTATACAGAGAAAATCTCACACAGAAGCATACACATACACATTCACAAAAATAGAACAGGGGGAAAAAAAATCGAAAATCTTGCTCTGAAAGTCCACCTCCTCAATTTGGGATAATTCGTTGTAAAAAGAGGAAAAGGGGAAAAAGTCTGAAATCTTGCTTTCAAAATCCACCTCCTTAATTTGGGATAATTCGTTGTAAAAAGAGGGAAAGGGGAAAAAATCCTAAATCTTGTCCTCAAAGTCCACCTCCTCAATTTGGGATGATTCGCTGTCCATTCATGCACTCCACAAACGCAGGGCACATCAAGCGGACTGTGGAGCTTTAATCCGCTGCCTCCGAGGCTGCACAGAGAGACTTCCCTGTCTCTTTGCTCTCACAGCTCCCGGGTTTCAGCCTTGGACCTGACCCTGCCTCTGCGCGTAGGTCGCCGGAGGGCGTCCGTTCTTCGCTCAGACAGGACGGGTTTAAAGGAGCCACTGATTCAGGGGCTCTGGCTCACTCAAGCCGAGGTGAGTGAGGGGCACGCAGTGCGGGGCGGGCCTGCGGCGGCATAGGCCGGCATGATGTTGCACCAACCCGTGGCGCTCTGTGCGCTTTCCTGGGGAAGCCATCCCTGGGTCCCAGGACCCCGGCAGTGGCGGGCTTCACAGGCTCCCCGGAAGTGGGGGTGGACAGTGACCTGCACTTGCACACAGGCCTTGTGGCGGCGGCAGCAGCAGCCCCAGCGTCCCATGCCCGTCTCCGGGGTCCGCGCCTTTAGCGGTGGCTCGCACCCGTCTCTGGAGCTTCTTTAATCAGCGCTCTTAATGCCCTCTCCTCGCACACTAGGAAACAAAAGGGAAGAAAAAGTCTCCTGCCTCTTTGGCAGCTCCAGACTTTTTCCCCGGACTCTCTTCGGGCTAGCCATGGTGCACTAACCCCTTCAGGCTCTCTTTCTGCCGCCAGCCCCAGTCCTCTCCCTGCACTCTGACTGAAACCCCATACCCGAGCCTCATCTCCCAGCCCCGCCCGCCCCGGCGGCCGAGCACACAAGCCTCTCAGGCTGGTGTGTGCCTGAGGGCACCCATCCTCTGTGCGGGAATCTCTCCGCTTTGCCCTCCACACCCCTGTTGCTGTGCTCTCCTCCGCTACTCCGAAGCTTCCCCCTCCGCCACCCGCAGTCTCCGCCCGCGAAGGGGCTTCTAGTGTGTAGTAACCTTTCCTCCTTCACGGCTCCCTCCCACTGGTGCAGGTCCCGTCCCTATCCTTTTGTCTCTGTTTATTCTTTTTTCTTTTGCCCTACCCAGGTATTTGGGGAGTTTCTTGCCTTTTGGGGGGTCTTAGGTCTTCTGTCAGCGTTCAGTAGGTGTTCTGTAGGAGTTGTTCCAAATGTAGATGAATTTCTGATGTATCTGTGGGGAGGAAGGTGATCTCCACGTCTTACTCTTCCGCCATCTTCCTCCATCCCCGGCATTGTCTCTTAAAGTGGAAATGCGTACACTCTATGACCCAATAATTTCACTCTCAGACATATACCCTGAAGAGATTCATGCATATAAGCATGAGGAGATATATATAAAAAGTTATTGCAGATTACTTGTAATAGCCCTGAACTAGAAATAGAAAAGTGTTTGATAGTAGAATGGAGAAATAATTTGCTTTATATTTATATAATGGAAAAAGCTAACAAAATGAATGAGATATTTACATATGATAACCTGGATGAGTCTTAGAAGTATAATGTTGACTAAAGAGCCAGGCATAGAGTTGGCTGCTTTTATAAATTTCAGAAACAGATGAAACTAAGCTATAATGTTTAGAAATGCATATATATACACACTACAATTATAAAGGAAACGAAAGATATAGGGATGTGTAAGTCATGGCAATATTTCTCTTTCTTAAATCAGGTGTTGTTGTGATGATTTTAAAACTATACATTCTGTTTTTATTTTGTTTTATAAAAAACAAAGTTTTAAAAGAAGAAAATATCCTACCCATTCATCTCTAATACTTTTCTCTGTATTTAAAATTCATATCTACATGTATTTTGTTAAGTCACTGTGAGAAATTATAGGATTAATTATAGAAACTATACTATAATATAATTAATTATAAGAACAACTGCCCTCATCTTTTATGATTTCCAAATAGAAGATAATGCCTTGTTACATAAATCTTTTCCCAAACCAGTAGAAGATCAATAGAAAACTTGATTTATTTTGTCCTAGAAAATTTAAAATAATGAGAAGTACACAGTATATATTTTCTCTTTCCATGAAATGCAAGAAAGTTGTTGATATTATTTAACAGAATAGCTTGAGATATTTTATTAAATTTTCTTCTGATACCTTTGTATTTATTAGACTGTGGACTTTAGATTAAAAGCAAACCAAACACGATTAGCCCACAGATTGAAATTGAGTGTTGACTTCATTTTTCCTGAGATGATAGCTTACTCACTCATATGATGTGGTCATATAAGTTTAGTGTATGGAATATTCAAGAGATTTATTAGTTTGAACCTAGAATATATTACTAAAAATAAGATAGGGATTTTTTTTTAAAAAAGCAATCCCAATTTATATATATTAAAATGCTCCTCTGGCTTGGTTTTTGAATTACATACTCACAAAATCCTTGAAATAGAAAATGGACCAAAGTGATGTTTGCAGTCTCAGCAACTCAAACCTTGCTTGAAATGATGAGTTATCCTTTTCCACACCCCTGATACAGAGTCTTCTCAAGCATTAGAAAATGTTTAATATGAAGTCTTGAGTAAAGATTTCCTGCCTATACTAGAGGAGAAGGGACTTTATAGGTTAATAAACTACATGGTACAAAGAAGAAGAAAATTTACTAGGAGGCTGGTCATTTACTGGGAAGCTGGCCATCCTGTATCTTTCATGGTTAGCATATTAAAATATTTAATACCAAAAGGGACATTATAGCTGATGAAACCTTGGGTCAATTTTCTGTGTGAAGTAAATCCTGAAGTATCATTAAATCTTTTGCATCAATTTGTTTCAAGGTCTGAAGCAGTAAATAAAACTACTGATGGAGCTGGTAAATAGAATAGGTTTTTCATTTAGCTCAAAAGTAGGTAGAATAAAATTAAAATGCTGAAGAACAAATACATATCTCAAAAAGGTTTAGCTAAATTTTGAATAAGGATAATTCAAAAATTTTCATTGATTCTCTTATTTCACCATGAGAAGAAACTTTTAAAATCCTCTTGTAGTTGCAAATTGGATGTTGTTACATGCTGCTCATAGCTTCTCTCAAAATTGAAATGAGCTTGTGAGATAAACAGAGACGCTGAATAGAAATATTTTGAATAACTCTAATAGAGCTTTGCTCCTCCCATCCTAAGAAATGTAATTCATTTGTGTTTTTTTTTTAACAAACAAAAATAAAAAATTTCTTGTAATTCTTCTACCAGAAACAATAGAGTGATACTTTGGTGTACATCCTTTTTAGATTATTCAGTAATAGGTAGATATCTCTATACATCAAACCAAATTGTATCACACTCCTATTGTTAATCTTTTCTTTCACTTAAGATGCTTTGAACCCTTCTCCATGTTATTAAATCTTGTCCTGAAATGTAACTCTTCGTGGCTGTATAGTATTTCATTAAAAAGCTGTATTACAATTTACTTAACCAATCTCCATTTTGGTCATTTATTATGTACTATTTATTTATTAAACACTACTGTGGTGTTGTTAAGTTAAATTTCAATATACATTTTTGGTTATTTCATTAGAGTACATTTCTAAAAGTGAATTGCTATCTCAAAGTCTGCACATTTACAATTTTTAAAATATGCATTGCAAAATACTCTTCACACATAGAAACAGGAGTTTCTTAAATGAGTCTATAGCAGCCATTTGATAATCTGCCTTTCTTAAGCATTGTAAAGTTAGAATCCACTGAGTAGCAAGGGAAAGAATAAAAAATCCTCTCCCCTAGGATGAGCATGTGTTTTACAGCCTAACAGTTTATCCATTAAAAAAAAAAAAAAGTCTTGACTTTGTACAATGTCAACATCACTTTTAAGTCTTAGAATCACAGAATACTGAAGGAAACATATGTTATGGAGGAAAGATGACTTCTATAGAAGGACATTTTGCCTAGTGATATGTTAGAATTTTTTCATGGGTTAATAGAAGACTGAGTGAGAGGTACATTCATTGTAAAAACATTTTTATAATATATGTAAGTATCTTAGATACAGGGGAAAAATTTACAACCAATCAGGACTTGATAGAAAAAAAGACTTACTGGAATTCTAATACACTAAGATTTTTGCAAGGTATCTGTAAGTAGAAGTACAGAATAAAAACACCAAGGAGATGCCAAATTGGTGTGATTAAATTTGAGGAAGTAGTTATACTTTTGGAAGATTGAGCAGAAATGAAAGAGATCAGATTCTTTTGTGATAAATATGCTATAGATTTAAAAGGAAATAATTCAAGCCACCCCTGTATGATGATGAGATTTGGACAGGAAATAATAACAAGATGAACCTGAGCATTACTGTAGATTCTCTACTGAAATTGTTGGATTGATTTGTTAACAAATGGGTTAAAAATGTTGGTAATAACTAAGGTTTGTTTGAGAATAAAATCCCCAGAATGGGTTAGCATATGCCACAAATATGGAATGTATGTCTAATTGCTATACTGTGATTAAAAAAAAATTGGATATGGAAAAAATACAGGTAAAATTAAGGAAAATTAGAAGAATTTGTATATGAGGATCATCCATTTTAAAAGATAAAGCCTGAGAGGGCATAATTTCTAATTTCACACAGTTTTGGAATGTATATAAAAGGTGAACACAGACTTATCAATTTATAAACTAGAACTTGGAATGTAGCTCTGTTCATCAATCAACATCCACCTAGACCCAAGTCTGGCTCTTCCAAATTCCGGATAACCTTAGATGAGGTAGTTTTGTCTCTATCACTTTTTTTTTTTTTAAGACTTGCTTTAAAAGTTAAATACACCTAAGGAGACTGCTACTCATGCTCACCTTCAGTAATTTATGTGAAAATGGCTCAACCTCATTTTTGCAATTTAGAACGTCGGTACTAATGACTTTTGCTCTGGGTTTTATCCCAAAAAACATTTTTATTTTTTATGTCCAAAGCATAAGATACCTGTGGCATATCTCTCTCAATCAGTGGTCAAGTGATTCTTTCTTGCATTGTATCTGTTTCTCCTGATCTCAGAAATGACCATTTAACTTCCTGGTGTGATCTCCTCTAAATCATAAGCTACCAAAGTGAATTTCATATACAACAAATAACCTGTATTTCAAGTGAGACCATTCCAAAAGTACCAGCCACCTAGTCATTTTGTTTTGGTGATGCTACTCACAAACAGACAGAAATTAGATTTTATTTACACAGATACCTCACATTTAAGTTTTCTAGATAATATTCTGTCATCCCAAACAGATCATACATTCTAGTTCAGGGATCATGGCTTGCATTTGTATGTGTTTAAACCAGTAAAGATTTAATGTCTGTTTTTTTATTGGTGTTTGTGATGATAGTGGTTCTTTTTTGATGTGTGTGATGTTAACAAGTACAGATAAAAGGAGGAGAGATTATTAAAATGAAATGAAAATGGGTTAATCCATTTTCTGAGTTAGTTAAGAAAAGGAAGGAAATATTTATTAAATGTTAACCAGGAACTATTATAGTTACTTTACCTAAGTAATTTTAATCCTTTACATTAGTGCTTTTAAATATTTCATGTGCCTATGAATAACCTGAGGGTCTTGTTAAAATGCAGGTTCCCTTTCAGTAGGTCTGATATGGGACCTGAGATTCTGTATGTCTAACAATGCAAGTGATATACTGATGGTGGTAGTTGCCCTATGACACTTTGAGCAACAATGTTTTACACAATTCTATGAGGTAGTGTAATATAATGATAGTTCCAATGATGATAACAGTAGTAGTTTAGCATATATCATCTTACTGGAACAAAAGTTCTATAGGTTGGTAAGACATATCTAGTAAGCGAACAAAGAAAACTGATAAGTTGCAGAATAATAGAATAATGGAGCTACGAGAAAATGAAAAACATAATGAAAGGAGGTTAAACCTGAAGAGTAAAGTGTATTAATGATCTCTAAAAATGCTCCTTTCCTACTCAGCTAAACTCTAGCTAGGATGGATTTTGTTTATATTAAGACAGAAAGCATTTATATTTTCTTTAAATCCACAGTACTTCCTGTCAACAGAATGCTTAAAATCAGCAGTTTTTTTCATGTTTTCAATGGTTAGGCTACCTGGTACAAGTGACCTTTTGATAACTATTTAAAAGGTTTATCAGTAAAGTTTCAAATGCCTGATTCAGGAAAGTCATGTTACTGCTCTAGAACCACTCAGGTTGAACTGTCCGAAAAGCAAGCACTTTCCTTTTGGTTATGTTGATTGCAACACTGCCCCATTCTTAAACTTTGCCACAGGAAGGGCTGTTCAAGCTCAAAGTCGATTCTTTCAAAGTCACTAAATATTTCAGCTCTATAACACAGCGGATTTATAAAAACTAAGCTCTGGAAACATCTTCCCAGAAATAGCAAGGCTGCTATGCAAAGTCCAAAAAGGCTAATTACCCTATCAATGCTAAGGCCATTACCTTGAAAGTGTTTGAATAGGGACTTCTGCCAACTTTTCTAACAAAAGATATTGCTTTGACCTCTGATCTGAACTGCCCTAGTCTACCCAGGGAAAGAATTAAAATGTTGTGTTGCTACAGAGTAGCCAGTGAGGAACTGATCCTCTTAATGTAATGAGAACATGGGTGTGGTCCTCCCCATAGGGGATAATCTGTAAGAAAGAGTGTGTTATCTCATGTAAAGACAATATCTATGATTGACTTCCTGAGGTGGTTATTACT
The DNA here is from genome assembly GCF_025265405.1 of Mesoplodon densirostris. Lineage (NCBI taxonomy): Eukaryota > Metazoa > Chordata > Mammalia > Artiodactyla > Ziphiidae > Mesoplodon > Mesoplodon densirostris. The sequence goes on from NC_082661.1 coordinate 182,302,825, forward strand.
CCTTGCCCTGGTAGTGGTGGGCATGGGGGCTTTGTGATATGCACTGAGGGCTGACTTACATCTTTTACTCTTTCCAGTACAGTGAAAGGATCTTAGAGAAACACCTGAGAAGATGGTGTTCCATTTTTTTTTCCTGCTTTGAAGAGTATATTAACCCTTTTTGCTGATTTTAATAACATCGTAGTGAAGACCCCATTCTTAAAGGGAAATGAAAGGGGCCACAAAAGATTACCTTGAATTTATCTCACATAATGGTAGATAAACTAAGAGAAGTCTTACTTTCAGTGGTAGATTTTCCAAAGTTAATGAATGAAACCATTGTATGGGCTGTGTTCTGTGTTACCATCTATTTTGTCTTTGCATTCAAAAATATTGAACCTTGACTATAAGTGAAATTCCTGCCCTCTGACAGAAAGGTGTAGTCTGGTCTTTGTCACTGTGGTCCCAGTCCTATTCTTCCTTACTGTTGTGCATCATTAGTTTCTGTGAATAAAACTAATGATCAGGTTTCATCCAGGAACTGATTGCTATATATTCTCATGTGTAACAAACTTGTTTTTACACCCATTTGTCAAATTGAAGAAACCCCTCACATTATTTGAAAAGTGAAAACAATTTCTATGAAAGAAAAAAAAATCTACTAAATTCAACTAAATGAGCCATCCATAGTTTTAAATTTTATGTAAGTCTTTCTTTGATAAAAATTGTTTTCCACATAAAATGCTTCGCTTGTAATTTAATCTTGGGCTTTTGCAACTTAAAATTTTTCTCGCCCAAATGGTATCTTCCATATTTTTTATTTCCATCACCGGAACCACCATTAACTGAGTAACTCAAGCCAGACACTTGGGAACTCGCCTTGACTCCTTCTTAATTCTTATCCCTCACATTCAACTGGTCATAATTCTGTGAATTTTGCATGTAAATTATCCCTCGAATCTTGCTTTCACTGCAGCTACAGGCTCAGCTCACTATGAAGAATTGTAGACCACTCCCTCCCTTTCCTCACCAGGAGGGCTGCAAATGAGGCTAGAAAATGGAAGGAAACATGTCTTTTATGTCAAGAAAACTCAGTCATCATAGAAATGATGCTTGGCCTGCATCATGGAGAGCATCCAGTTCTTCCCAAAATCCATTACATGAAATGACATTAGCACGTCAGATGACCCTGCTAGCTGCTAAAAGCCATTGTAGGTTTGTCACCTATATTTCCCCAGAGAAAATTACCCCCTGTTCATAGTCTGTGTCCTACTACTCAATCTAATTTACATAGGTCCAACTCCCAGGAAGCAGTAGTACTTTATTCCTGAGTTCTATACATAGCCCAGTGTATTCAAGTCTGTAATTAAAAACCACAGCCTTATTTATCTTTTACTATGCATGTTATGGCTCAAGCCTGCTGAGCACAAAATAAATAACACTTTAAAATTAAGAATTTCAAGTCTGCATTCTACAAAGAGGGGCTATTTTCCAGTGTATAGTATCATTATATCTTCCTAGGGTAATATCTATCAACCAACTCATTTGCAGCTGAGAATTCAGATTGTTTGTTTGTTTTACTTGAGAAGCATACTTTACAAACAATTCAGATTGTTTGTTTTACTGCCAAAGAGAGTTCTCCTGAATGTAGGCCATTGCTTCTTCAATGTGTAATTATTACAATAAGTAGCGCATCACTGTGGTATTTCACATGCACCAGTGAATATGCTTCAGCAATAAAGGACTCCAGGTCCCGGAGAGTGAAATAAACATCCAGAACTTTTACAATCTATTGTGACCTAGAAGTAGTCTTCTCCAATATAGTAGTACATTTTAAACAATAATGTTTATAATTATTTGATGGGGAAACATGATTATTTTTTCTTCCATTTCCAGAATGAAAATGACTTTCTCCTCCAACTCTCACTCTTAATATCTTAAATAACCAGGAACTTGAAGGGGCATAATAATACGTTAAGTTTATATAGTTTATTTATGTTTTCAAATCACTCCTAACATACTTTACTATTTATTGATAGTTCTAAATAATTCTATAGGCTAGATATTATATTCCAAATTTAACAGATTAAAGAAAAAAGATGCAAAGATTGAGTTGCCCAAACTATACACAACGCTTCTAATTTGAGCAAGGCAACTCTAATTCATTCTCTGGGAATTTCTCTCCCTCTCTCTCTCAAGAAGAATTTTATAAAATAGTAGCCGAGAAAAATTCAGTATTATTCCCTTTTATTGGTAGCATCTGACTTTTTTTTTTAAAGTATAGTTGATCTACAGTATTATATTAGTTTCTGGTGTACAGTAAAGTGATTCAATATTTTATAGACTATACTCCATTTAAAGTTATTACAAAATAATGGCTATGTTTCCCTGTGCTATATAATATATGCTTGTTGCTTATCTATCTTATACATAATAATTTGTATCTCTCAATCCCATATCCCTCTTTTGCCCCTCCCCTCTTTCCTCTCCCCACTGGTATCCACTAGTTTGTTTTCTATATCTGTAAGTCTGTTTCTGTTTTGTGATGTACAATTTGTTTGTGTTATTTTTTTACATTCCACAGATAAGTGATAACATACAGTATTTGTCTTTGTCTGACTTATTTCACTAAGCAGAATACTCTCTAGATCCATCCATGTAGTTGCAAATGGTAGAATGTAATTTTTTTTTATGGCTGAGTAATATTCTGTGATATATATAATATATATATATAATATTCTGTGATATATATAATAGAAAATTGTATATATATATTATATATATATATATATATATATATATATAATATATATATATATATCTCACATCTTCTTTAGTCACTTATCTGCTGATGGACACTTGGGTTACTTCCATAAGTTGGTGTTATAAATAATGCTGCTATGAATATTTGGGTGCTTGTGTCTTTTAGAGTTAATATTTTCATGTTTTTCAAATATATACCAGGAGTGGAATTGCTGCATCATATGGTAATTCTATTTTTAGTTTTCTGAGGAACCTCCATAATGTTTTCCATAGTGACTACACCAATTTACATTCCCACCAACAGTGTACAAAGGTCCCCTTTTCTCCACATCCTCTCCAGCATTTGTTATCTGTGGTCTTTTTGGTGACAGCCATTGACACGTGTGAGGTGATATCTCATTGTGGTTTTGATTTGCATTTCTCTAATAATTAGCAACATTGAGCATCTTTTCATGTGCCTGTTAACCATCCCTGTTATGTCTTCTTTAGGAAAATGTATATACATATATATATATATATATATATATATATATATATATATATAATTGTATGTACTAGTATAAGAGTTTCTTGTAGGGATGCACTTATTCACTTGGGAAAAGGCTTTATTAAATGTGTAGACCTGCCAAGTAGAAAGAACCATAGCCTGAAGCCCTGGTTATATGAGAAGGGGATTCTGTTTGACGCTCTCCACACTCCCTGGGGAGATAATGTTAAAACATTAAAATTCCTGCTTTTCAGTAAAATGAGGGATGTGGATCATACATTTATCAAATGAACTCAAAAGTTCACTCTAATGAACATCACATTACCTAGTGAGATAAACACTCAAGAGGAAAAGGACATTGTTTTATGAGAGTATATCACAAGAAACCTGACCTAGATTTGATAAAGCTATCCTGAGGAAGTGATTCTTTTTTTTTTTTTTTAATTTTACAAATTTAATCAGTTATACATATACATATGTTCCCATATCCCCTCCCTTTTGCGTCTCCCTCCCACCCTCCCTATCCCACCCCTCCAGGCGGTCACAAAGAACCGAGCTGATCTCCCTGTGCTATGCGGCTGCTTCCCACTAGCCATCTACCTTACGTTTGGTAGTGTATATATATCCATGCCGCTCTTTCACTTTGTCACAGCTTACCCTTCCCCCTCCCCATATCCTCAAGTCCATGCTCTAGTAGGTCTGTGTCTTTATTCCTGTCTTACCCCTATGTTCTTGATGACATTTTTTTCTTAAATTCCATATATATGTGTCAGCATACAGTATTTGTCTTTCTCTTTCTGACTTACTTCACTCTGTATGACAGACTCTAGGTCCATCCACCTCATTACAAATAGCTCAATTTCATTTCTTTTTATGGCTGAGTAATATTCCATTGTATATATGTGCCACATCTTCTTTATCCATTCATCCGATGATGGACACTTAGGTTGTTTCCATCTCCGGGATATTGTAAATAGGGCTGCTATGAACATTTTGGTACATGTCTCTTTTTGAATTATGGTTTTCTCAGGGTATATGCCCAGTAGTGGGATTGCTGGGTCATATGGTAGTTCTATTTGTAGTTTTTTAAGGAACCTCCATACCGTTCTCCATAGTGGCTGTACCAATTCACATTCCCACTAGCAGTGCAAGAGTGTTCCCTTTTTTCCACACCCTCTCCAGCATTTATTGTTTCTAGATTTTTTGATGATGGCCATTCTGACTGGTGTGAGATGATATCTCATTGTAGTTTTGATTTGCATTTCTCTAATGAGTAAAGATGTTGAGCATCCTTTCATGTGTTTGTTGGCTGTCTGTATATCTTCTGTGGAGAAATGTCTATTTAGGTCTTCTGCCCATTTTTGGATTGGGTTCTTTGTTTTTTTGCTATTGAGCTGCATGAGCTGCTTATAAATTTTGGAGATTAATCCTTTGTCAGTTGCTTCATTTGCAAATATTTTCTCCCATTCTGAGGGTTGTCTTTTGGTCTTGTTTATGGTTTCCTTTGCTGTGCAAAAGCTTTTCAGTTTCATTAGGTCCCATGTGTTTATTTTTGTCTTTATTTCCATTTCTCTTGGAGGTGGGTCAAAAAGGATCTTGCTGTGATTTATGTCATAGAGTGTTCTGCCTATGTTTTCCTCTAGGAGTTTGATAGTGTCTGGCCTTACATTTAGGTCTTTAATCCATTTTGAGCTTATTTTTGTGTATGGTGTTAGGGAGTGATCTAATCTCATACTTTTACATGTCCCTGTCCAGTTTTCCCAGCACCACTTATTGAAGAGACTGTCCTTTCTCCACTGTACATTCCTGCCTCCTTTATCAAAAATAAGGTGACCATATGTGCGTGGGTTTATCTCTGGGCTTTCTATCCTGTTCCATTGATCTATCTTTCTGTTTTTGTGCCAGTACCATACTGTCTTGATTACTGTAACTTTGTAGTATAGTCTGAAGTCAGGGAGCCTGATTCCTCCAGCTCCGTTTTTCGTTCTCAAGATTGCTTTGGCTATCCGGGGTCTTTTGTGTTTCCATACAAATTGTGAAATTTTTTGTTCTACTTCTGTGAAAAATGCCATTGGTAGTTTGATAGGTATTGCATTGAATCTGTAGATTGCTTTGGGTAGTAGAGTCATTTTCACAATGTTGATTCTTCCAATCCAAGAACATGGTACATCTCTCCATCTATTTGTATCATCTTTAATTTCTTTCATCAGTGTCTTATAATTTTCTGCATACAGGTCTTTTGTCTCCTTAGGTAGGTTTATTCCTAGATATTTTATTCTTTTTGTTGCAATGGTAAATGGGAGTGTTTCCTTGATTTCACTTTCAGATTTTTCATCATTAGTATATAGGAATGCCAGAGATTTCTGTGCATTAATTTTGTATCCTGCAACTTTACCAAATTCATTGATTAGCTCTAGTAGTTTTCTGGTAGCATCTTTAGGATTCTCTATGTATAGTATCATGTCATCTGCAAACAGTGACAGCTTTACTTCTTCTTTTCCCATTTGGATTCCTTTTATTTCCTTTTCTTCTCTGATTGCTGTGGCTAAAACTTCCAAAACTATGTTGAATAAGAGTGGTGAGAGTGGGCAACCTTGTCTTGTTCCTGATCTTAGTGGAAATGGTTTCAGTTTTTCACCATTGAGGACGATGCTGGCTGTGGGTTTGTCATATATGGCCTTTATTATGTTGAGGAAAGTTCCCTCTATGCCTACTTTCTGCAGGGTTTTTATCATAAATGGGTGTTGAATTTTGTCAAAAGCTTTCTCTGCATCTATTGAGATGATCATATGGTTTTTCTCCTTCAGTTTGTTAATATGGTGTATCACATTGATTGATTTGCGTATATTGAAGAATCCTTGCATTCCTGGAATAAACCCCACTTGATCATGGTGTATGATCCTTTTAATGTGCTGTTGGATTCTGTTTGCTAGTATTTTGTTGAGGATTTTTGCATCTATGTTCATCAGTGATATTGGCCTGTAGTTTTCTTTCTTTGTGACATCCTTGTCTGGTTTTGGTATCAAGGTGATGGTGGCCTCGTAGAATGAGTTTGGGAGTGTTCCTCCCTCTGCTATATTTTGGAAGAGTTTGAGAAGGATAGGTGTTAGCTCTTCTCTAAATGCTTGATAGAATTCGCCTGTGAAGCCATCTGGTCCTGGGCTTTTGTTTGTTGCAAGATTTTTTATCACAGTTTCAATTTCAGTGCTTGTGATTGGTCTGTTCATATTTTCTATTTCTTCCTGATTCAGTCTTGGCAGGTTGTGCATTTCTAAGAATTTGTCCATTTCTTCCAGGTTGTCCATTTTATTGGCATAGAGTTGCTTATAGTAATCTCTCATGATCTTTTGTATTTCTGTAGTGTCAGTTGTTACTTCTCCTTTTTCATTTCTAATTCTATTGATTTGAGTCTTCTCCCTTTTTTTCTTGATGAGTCTGGCTAATGGTTTATCAATTTTGTTTATCTTCTCAAAGAACCAGCTTTTAGTTTTATTGATCTTTGCTATCGTTTCCTTCATTTCTTTTTCATTTATTTCTGATCTGATTTTTATGATTTCTTTCCTTCTGCTAACTTTGGGATGTTTTTGTTCTTCTTTCTCTAATTGCTTTAAGTGCAAGGTTAGGTTGTTTATTCGAGATATTTCCTGTTTCTTAAGGTGGGATTGTATTGCCATAAACTTCCCTCTTAGAACTGCTTTTGCTGCATCCCATAGGTTTTGGGTCGTCGTGTCTCCATTGTCATTTGTTTCTAGGTATTTTTTAATTTCCTCTTTGATTTCTTCAGTGATCACTTCGTTATTAAGTAGTGTATTGTTTAGCCTCCATGTGTTTGTATGTTTTACAGCTCTTTTCCTGTAATTGATATCTAGTCTCATAGCATTGTGGTCGGAAAAGATACTTGATACAATTTCAATTTTCTTAAATTTACCAAGGCTTGATTTGTGACCCAAGATATGATCTATCCTGGAGAATGTTCCATGAGCACTTGAGAAAAATGTGTATTCTGTTGTTTTTGGATGGAATGTCCTATAAATATCAATTAAGTCCATCTTGTTTAATGTATCATTTAAAGCTTGTGTTTCCTTATTTATTTTCATTTTGGATGACCTGTCCATTGGTGAAAGTGGGGTGTTAAAGTCCCCTACTATGATTGTGTTACTGTCGATTTCTCCTTTTATGGCTGTTAATATTTCCCTTATGTATTGAGGTGCTCCTATGTTGGGTGCATAAATATTTACAATTGTTATATCTTCTTCTTGGATTGATCCCTTGATCATTATGTAGTGTCCTTCTTTGTCTCTTCTAGTAGTCTTTATTTTAAAGTCTATTTTGTCTGATATGAGAATTGCTACTCCAGCTTTCTTTTGGTTTCCATTTGCATGGAATATCTTTTTCCATCCCCTTACTTTCAGTCTGTATGTGTCTCTAGGTCTGAAGTGGGTCTCTTGTAGACAGCATATATATGGGTCTTGTTTTTGTATCCATTCAGCCAGTCTGTGTCTTTTGGTGGGAGCATTTAGTCCATTTGCATTTAAGGTAATTATTGATATGTATGTTCCTATTCCCATTTTCTTAATTGTTTTGGGTTCGTTATTGTAGTTCTTTTCCTTCTGTTGTGTTTCTTGCCTAGAGAAGTTCCTTTAGCATTTGTTGTAAAGCTGGTTTGGTGGTGCTGAACTCTCTCAGCTTTTGCTTGTCTGTAAAGGTTTTAATTTCTCCATCAAATCTGAATGAGATCCTTGCTGCGTAGAGTAATCTTGGTTGCAGGTTTTTCTCCTTCATCACTTTAAGTATGTCCTGCCACTCCCTTCTGGCTTGTAGAGTTTCTGCTGAGAGATCAGCTGTTATCCTGATGGGGATTCCCTTGTGTGTTATTTGTTGTTTTTGCCTTGCTGCTTTTAATATGATTTCTTTGTGTTTAATTTTTGACAGTTTGATTAATATGTGTCTTGGTGTATTTCTCCTTGGATTTATTCTGTATGGGACTCTCTGTGCCTCCTGGACTTGATTAACTATTTCCTTTCCCATATTAGGGAAGTTTTCAACTATAATCTCTTCAAATATTTTCTCAGTCCCTTTCTTTTTCTCTTCTTCTTCTGGAACCCCTATAATTCTAATGTTGGTGCATTTAATGTTGTCCCAGAGGTCTCTGAGACTGTCCTCTGTTCTTTTCATTCTTTTTTCTTTATTTTGCTGTGCAGCAGTTATTTCCACTATTTTATCTTCCAGGTCACTTATCCGTTCTTCTGCCTCAGTTATTCTGCTATTGATCCCATCTAGAGTATTTTTTATTTCATTTATTGTGTTTTTAATCGATGCTTGATTCGTCTTTAGTTCTTCTAGGTCCTTGTTAACTGTTTCTTGCATTTTGTCTATTCTATTTCCATGATTTTGGATTATCTTTACCATCATTATTCTGAATTCTTTTTCAGATAGACTGCCTATTACCTCTTCATTTGTTAGGTCTGGTGGGTTTTTATCTTGCTCCTTCTCCTGCTGTGTGTTTTTCTGTCTTCTCATTTTGCTTATGTTACTGTGTTTGGGGTCTCCTTTTTGCAGGCTGCAGGTTCGTAGTTCCCGTTGTTTTTGGTGTCTGTCCCCAGTGGCTAAGGTTGGTTTAGTGGGTTGTGTAGGCTTCTTGGTGGAGGGGACTACTGCCTGTGTTCTGGTGGATGAGGCTGGATCTTGTCTTTCTAGTGGGCAGGTCCACGTCTGGTGGTGTGTTTTGGGGTGTTTGCGGACTTTTTATGATTTGAGGCAGCCTCTCTGCTAATGGGTGACGTTGTGTTCCTGTCTTGCTAATTGTTTGGCATAGGGTGTCCAGCACTGTAGCTTGCTGGTCGTTGAGTGAAGCTGGGTGCTGGTGTTGAGATGGAGATCTCCTGAAGATTTTCGCCGTTTGATATTATGTGGAGCTGGGAGGTCTCTTGTGGACCAGTGTCCTGAAGTTGGCTCTCCCACCTCAGAGGCACAGCACTGACTCCTGGCTCCTCAATTTGGGATGATTTGTTGTCTATTCATGTATTCCACAGATGTAGGGTACATCAAGTTGATTATGGAGCTTTAATCCGCTGCTTCTGAGGCTGCTGGGAGAGGTTTCCCTTTCTCTTCTTTGTTCTCACAGCTCCTGGGTCTCAGCTTTGGATTTGGCCCCGCCTCTGCGTGTAGGTCGCCGGCGGGCGTCTGTACTTCGCTCAGACAGGACAGGGTTAAAGGAGCAGCCTCTTCGGGGACTCTGGCTCACTCAGGCCGGGCGGGAGGGAGGGGCACGGAGTGCGGGGCGAGCCTGCAGCGGCAGAGGTCGGCGTGACATTGCACCAGCCCGAGGAGCACCGTGTGTTCTCCCAGGGAAGCCGCCCCTGGATCCCGGGACCCCGGCAGTGGCAGGCTGCACAGGCTCCCAGAAGGGCGGTGTGGACAGTGACCTGCGCTCACACACAGGCTTCTTGGCGGCGGCAGCAGCAGCCCCAGTGTCCCACGCCCGTCTCTGGGCTCCGCGCTTTCAGCCGCGACTCGCGCCCTTCTCTGGAGCTCCTTTACGCGGCGCTCTTAATCCCCTCTCCTCGCGCACCAGGAAACCAAGAGGGAAGAAAAAGTCTCCTGCCTCTTCGGCAGCTCCAGAGTTTTCCCGTACTCCCTCCTGGCTAGCTGTGGCACATTAGCCCCCTTCAGGCTGAGTTCTCGCCGCCAGCCCCAGTCCTCTCCCTGCGCTCTGACCGAAGCCCGAGCCTCAGCTCCAGCGCCGCCCGCCCCGGCGGGGGAGCAGACAAACCTCTCGGGCTGGTGAGTGCCGCTCGGCACCACTCCTCTGTGCGGGAATCTCTCTGCTTTGCCCTACCCAGGTATGTGGGGAGTTTCTTGCCTTTTGGGAGGTCTGGGGTCTTCTGCCAGCGTTCAGTAGGTGTTCTGTAGGAGTTGTTCCACGTGTAGCTGTATTTCTGGTGTATCTGTGGGGAGGAAGGTGATCTCCGCGTCTTACTCTTCCGCCATCTTACCCGGAAGCGGAAGTGATTCTTGATATGAGCTCTACTAGATGAATTAGAGTTACCTAGGAAAAGGTAGAAAGTTAGAGGGGCTGATGGTAAATGATGCTAGGGAAATAAACAGGTGTCAAATATTTCAGGGCTTTAGGCCAAGTGAAGTACTTTTATCCTAAGATTAAAAAGGAAAATGGGAGCGAGATTTGTAATTTGGAAATATTAATCTGTAGAGAGTGGCTGGGACCAGGGTTAAAGCTACCTCAGTTGTCCCATTGGCAGATCATGGTACCATAGAGTAGGTTTGTGGATGTGGACATAGTAGCCAAGAAGCCAAAATGCTAGGTCAAGGACATTAAGGTAATTTATCTTCTCTGAACCCATTAAAAGGAGGAGAGTGAGAACAAAAGCAATGAGAAAAGGAGAGAGACCAAGTCATCCTTGACTATTTTAACCCAATTTATACCCTATACCCTATGTATATATCGTTTTAACATATCTTGGAAGCTCAGGGAAAATATTGCTTTACACGATCTGGGTTTTATATACCTGTTAGCCTTTACTAAATATTTGTGAATGGCTTTTCTCCCTTAACACTATTAAAATATTTTTGGGGTTTGTCCTGTCTAATGTTTCTTTACTTTAGATACATAGTAGATAAAGAGCAAATATTCTTTGACAATTAAAAATTTAAATCTCTTAATGTTGCATGAACTTGTTTTAGTTCACGGTTTTTTATAAGACCTAGCTGAATCTTCAGAAATTCCAAATATATGGAGAGAATGTTGAATCCCAAGCATTGCAAATATATACTGTTTTTCATTTAAAATTTTGCCAACTTCTTAGTATAAAACACATCTTGGCAATTAATGAATAGCTTGCATTTTGCCTTTATGTTTATATGGAATTGGATGGTGCATTAAAAGGAACTTTGTAGTTGTTTATGACATAAAATTCGTTTCTTAGAAAAAGGAATTTATTAATTTAGCAAAGATATCAAATTTAATTTTAATTCCTCCACTTGAACCCCAGTGATTTGGAAGATAGTAGATATTTCCTCATCTCCAAATTCAAAACTTATTAGATACCTAAGTGGCAGATTATATTGGATCTGAAAATCTCTGTTGTTTCTGTTTTTTCACCAATAGAAATTAAAGTATTTCCCATTACCTTAAGTTGTAATTTACGATATTGTTTTCAGAATTTTTTTCTTTTTTAAAGCAAATTTTCTCTTATTTTAGTTTTATATTACAGGTAAATCTCAACAGTATACTGTTTCTGTAGACTCAGTTTTCCTTAAATTCATATTTGTTTAACTGAGGGATTTTTTTATAATTAGCATATGAAAATGATTGTTGAGCCTATCAAAACTGTAAATTCTGTGTGTCTGTGTGTTTGTATACATATTGTTTAAATTACCGAAGTATTCTTTGTATTTTTTCCCAAACTATCTTCATTGAAGCAAACATTCATAAAATGTCTAACTCTGTGCCAGATGAGTATTAGTCGTTTTATTTAGTTAACCTAATTAAATTCTGCCAACAACCTTTGTAATAAGCATTTTTTTTCTAACCATTACAGATAAGGAATCGAGGCTCAGAGAATACAAAATCTGTCTAAAATCACACAAAACTAATAAGTAATAGAGCTGGATTAAAATGTGGGATTATACCCCAAATTCCATCTTCATTTGTCTATAAAACGTACTTATTGTTATGTTATGCCAGATAATTCATTTGATATTCTTTTCCTCCCTCACTTATCTATTTCATTTAATAGGTTGTCCTGTCTTAATAATTAGTATAGAAGACAGGATAATAGTAGTTTGATTTTCATGTAAGTAATTGCCTTTTACAGACCTTCTAGGGAGCATTACATTTTCCATAACCTAAATAGTCCTAGGTTAAATTTTTCTCCTTTTCTCTAGCAGTATGGATTAAAAGATATGAAAGTTTATACTAGAATAAATATAAAAGAAATATATAAACTTTCATAGAATGCCATATACTCCCAGAAATCAGCTTTGCCCCCGTCCCTTTTTAAAAATTACTTTTCACCCCTGGAGTAGGTTATCTCAGTTTCTTTTTGTGTATCAAAAGTCAACTTAAAGCCTCATGAGATGATTCATGTGAGTAATCCTATCATGCGTGGATCATCTCTTCTTGGAGTAAGGAGATTATTACATTGTTAGGCCAAAGTTGAATGCAATCTAATTGTTTATAAACCTGTGAGGGTGCATGACAGGTTATATCTCCTCACCACCACCTCTCCCCAACCTCAAAATGCTTTTATCATTTAACAAAAGTTGTGACTATGGAGATTCTTCATGACAGATATCACATGGCTTACTTTTAAAATGTAATGACTGTTTCCCATAAATGAAAGAAGACAAAAAGAAAAGGTTATCAAAACTAAGGAAGTGTGGAAAAACCAACACAGAAAGTGAGAAACATTTGGTAGTAGAATACTATTTCAGCAACTAAGAAAAGAATGCACAAAATTAGAGCATTGAATTTGATGTCATTACCATGGTTGCTACAATTCCAAAATTATTACAGTGTTACCAGTTTAAGTGGATGTCATATAAATTCCCCTCACATACTAGCTTAGATGTATTTGAGGTATCATATATCTAGTTATTTTAATTTTCTCTACACACCATGACACTGAGGTAATCAGACCTATAGGTACTTACACATAACTCATCTTTTTAATCCACAAAGTGCTTTTGTTATATTAACTAAGATGTTTAAGATTATTTATATCAATGCCAATATTGAAATATCTCTGAGGAAAATTAAATTACATGGACTTATTTTCACTTTTAAAGTAACTGTTTTCAGGAATCTTTTAAGAGAAGTATATACATCAGTTGATAGCATTAAATCTGCCTGTTCAAATCTGAAGAACTTGAGTGGAATCAGCTAATTCAAACACTGCCCCCTACCCCAGTGCAGACTTACCTATAACTTCTGGGAAAATGAGTCCTGGGAGAGTTAATATGACTCTTTCATGTACATAAAATAATTTGAAGCAAAGTAAAACTCTAAGCCTCTTGTCTTACAGTCTAGAGCTCTCTCTATAACTTTGCACAAATTATTCAATCTCTTTGTGTCTCCATTGTCTTACCAGTAAAATGGGAATACTGGTAGGACCTTCCTCTTTGGATTCAAAACATTAATTAAAATGAACTACCTAGAAACTGTTCCTGGAACACTGAAGTGGAGAAATTGGAACCTTTGTGTATTGCTAGTTGGACTGTAAAATGGTACAGCCACTGTGGAAAACAGTATGACATTTCCTCAAAAATTGAATTTAGAATTACCACATGACCCAGAAATTTCATTTGTGGTATATAAATGAAAGCCAGGACTTGATGAGATATTTGTACACCAGTGTTCATAGGAGCATTATTCACAGTAGCCAGAAGGTGGAAACAACCTAAATATCCTCCAATAGATAAATGAATGAGCAAAATATATGTACGTATAATGGAATATTATTCAGCTTTAAAAAGAAGTAAAATTTTGACACATGCTACAACAGAGATGGACCTTGAAAACATTACTCTACATGAAAAAGCCATGCACAAAATGTCAAATATTGTATGATTCCACTTCTACGAGATACCTAGAATAGTCAAATTTGTAGAGACAGAAAGTAGAATGGTGGTTACCATGGCTGAAGAGGGGAGAGAATAAGAAGTTTTTGTTTGATAGGTATACAGTTTCATTTGGGGAAGATGAAAAAGTTCTGGAGATGAATGGTGATAATTGTTGCATAATAATGTAAATGTATTTTATGCCACAGAATTTTAAACTTATAAATGGGTAAAATGGTCAAATTTATGTTATATGCATTTTAGCACATGCACACACACCATTTCCCCCCCACACACCAGGCTTTGTAATGTTTTCTTCAGTGAGGCCCCTTTGGTTTTCAGGATCATAGACTCACTCTTGGTGTCCTAAATTATTGTAGAAATAATACGGGAGACACTAAGATGTGTCAGTGAGAATGAACTTGGGTCTGAGTCATGGCTCTTCCACTTAATAACTGGACGGTCTTGTCTGAAAAATGGGGATGGTAATACCTCACTGAGTTGTAAAAATTAGGTGGGTTAGTATAGAGAAAGTGCTTGGAACAGTGTTTGGCACAGAGCAGGGGCTTTGAGTATTAGTATTAATTATTATTGCTATTGTTATTTTTTCTGTGGACTGTTAACCCCAAATAGGATGCTCTCAAAAAGAGTCAGCTCCCAGCTCTTTTTTATTCTGAGTATTTTCTCTCTGTTCAAACTCATAGTTTCTTTTTCCTTTCAACTTTGGTTTGTTCTACTTCCTCATGGCCTTAACCCCATCAGCCTCTCTGGTTCTGATTTTACTAGATGGCTTCTCTCTATATATATATTTTTTTTCATCTTTCATTTCCATTGCTAGCTAACTGTTTCTCTGTAAGTTCTAGTTCAAATTTTCAAGAGAGATTTGACCAGCTCAACCTTTTACATCATGCCCATGACCAATCATTGGTCAGCCTACAGATTGGATGTCCTTGAAATGGGTGCCAGCCTAGGATCTCAACAGTTTTGAAGAGGGAAAAATGTGATACCAAACTTGGCTCCCTATGGAGCTAAGAGTAGACTAAGAGTAGAAAAATGTATTTTAGGGACGGTTTATGAATATGGCAGTAACTATGATTAACATGCTTAATATAGAAGCAAAGGTGAACAAAACACAGTCCCTCCTATAAAAAGGCTCATATGGAGCAGATGTGTATAAACAATCATGCAATATGATAACTACTATTTAGTTATATGGACAAAGTACTTTTAAAACACCAAAGACAGTTCAGGTTCCTGGGTATAGGGAAAGGGACAGGTTTCACAGTATGCAATGACATTTCAACAGGTTTGTTAAAGAAATGTTTCCTTAGAAGGACCAGAGCAGGGAAAGGGATGGAATAATGGTGTTGAAGCAGATTCAGTTGTAAGAACAAAGTCATGGAGGTGTGAAGATACATGATGTGGTCAGAAAATGGAGCTGAAGACAGGATGGCTGGAACGTAGGCTAAAATGAGGGAGATTATTACAGCAGACTGAAAATGGAGGTAAGGACTAGCCTGTGGAAGCTTTTAGACTGTGAATTGGTGAAAAAGAATTTGGATTTTATCTTTACTCAACTAGGATTCTATTAAAGGTTATCAGGCATGGTGGGACAGGATCCCTTGTGCATTCGAAAAATACATGTGTTTGTAGCAAGGAGAATGGCCTGGAGCAAATAGGGACTGGAATTAGGAAACCATTTGGAAGGCTATTAAAGTTGTCCTATTAAGATATAGTAAGTTCTTAAAGTTAAAGATACTATTTCAAAGTTGAACTAATTAGGTGATTCTCAGGGTCAAGGGTGATTCTGACATGTACACACCTCAACCATAATCTAAAGAAAGATGCCTCAGAAAGAAACATCATTCTCTTCAGATTTAAGTCATCTTTAGTTACACATGAAGAGGATTTAAGAATAGCTCCCCCCACCTCTAGATATGTAGCTAAAATGTTAGGAGTATGACTCTGGGATGAAGATTTCTTCTGCCTTAAAGAGGGTTTGCACATCTTCTGAGTTTTGTCGGCTTTTAGATTTAAGCTAAATATCAGGAGAGTCAAGTAGGATAAATTTTCTTATAGTGTGCATTGTTGAATTAGTTTAGATCAGCTGCAGAACTGGAAGTTTTCTTACAAAATATAGCCTGCCTTATATTCATGATTCCATATCCCCACTGAGGGATCTGCACAAGTACTTTAAAACTATGCACAGAGTGTGAAGGCATAACTGTACACAACCACGTGTGTACAGTTGTTCAACTGCAGGGCAATGAAAGACCAGAGCCTCTGCAGTTGTACACAAACATACACTGTAAGTTAATAGGTTAATAAAACTCTAAAACTAAAGTCCAGGAATACTGCAGAGTTGTTATTTCTAAAGGTAGTGTGTGTTTCCTTAAAATTCAATGTGTTCCTCTTTCATAAAAAAGAAATGAGAATATCAACATAATATTTTCAAGCAACTAATTTCTCTCCTTCTGTACCTCCAATAATTTGTTGAAAGTCATGTATGAAGGTGCAGCCTTTAGGTTACTGAGTAGAAAAAAATACTTTTATTGTTGCCATTATATTTTGGTGAAATCTGAATTTTGTGTCCAATATTCTGCTACACCAATTATTCCTGTTTTCCAAATTCAAAAGCCATTTTTAGTCCTCATTATTCTTGACATTTCTATGGCATTTGACCCTTTGAAAAGATTTTCTTCCTCATCTTGACTCTTCAGTACCTTACTTTTCTACCTCCCCAATGATTCCTTCTCTCATCTTTATCACTTCCACTGTATCCTTCCCTCATACATACTTGTACTTTATATTGGAATTGCAAAGGTCAGTTCTTTCCTCCCTTTTTCCATTGTCTTCTTTGTTTTTCTTACAACTTTATTACTATCTCCTCTCCCTCAGGAGGTGAGGTTTAGGCTCTACCTTGCTTCTAGGTCATCATCATTATTATCACATATTATTGACTCTTCCTAAATGGGTATCACCTTATACTAATTTCCACTTATTTCTCAGATTTTATTCCTTTGAAATATCTTTCCTTATGGAGCTGAATACCTCTCCCATGTGTTATAAGGCATCTTCTGCTTGCCTTTACAATAACCCCTACATTATAGCACTTATATATTTCACTCCTTCTTAAACTGGGAGCCCCAGACCAGTAGCATCACTATCACCTGGGAATTGGTTAGATGTGCAAATTCTCAGGTTCCAAAGTGCATTAACTGAGTCAGAAACTCTAGGGCACGGCTCAGAAGTCCGTTTTAACAAGCCATCCAAGGGGATTCTGATAGAGGCTAAAGTTTGAGAATCACTGGTATGTTGCAGTTGCCTGGCTTTTGGCTTATTCCCCTTCTAGATTATGGGCTGTTTTAGAAATTATCATGGAATCTTCTTCATTGTGATGTCTTTAGTATTCCATGTAGAATCTGATGGCACTAATTTGTTTCAACGCATGAACAAATAAATGAGTAAATGAATGACAACTTTTTTATGAACTCCGATTTCACATCTGTGATTGGCCACTATGTAATTTGTAGGGAGAGACAAGAGTCACTTCAGAGTCAACCTCTGTATTAGGAAAGTTGACATCTAATACCCTTCATCAACAGTGTCCTCCAAAACAGTTTCACACATCTGCTTCTACAACCCTGACTGACTTTTAACTCTCTGATCTCTCATTTTCTATCAATACTATAATCATTCTCTTCATTAATCATGGAAAAACCTTAGTAATCCCTTCCTTTAGACAATAATTTCATTTATTCTGAGTATACGACTAAAACATATTCACTGTAGAAAATCTGAAAAATTCAGTTACGCACACAAAATCAAATAAAAAGCACTGGAAATTGCACCACTCTGAGAGAACCATTGTTATTCGTTGTATGGATTCATCTAACTTTTAGTTCTAGCATATTTGCTAGAAGCGACATTCTGTGAAGCTTGATGTGTTTTGTAATCTGCTGTTAACTACACTTTGGTGGATATATTTCCATGTCTTTAAGCATTGTTTTCCACAGATGTGTTAATGTCTGCATGATATTTTTGGCAATAATTGATCTATCTACATCCTCCTTTAAATTATTGTAAGTCCTGTCAAAACTTTTTCAGTACGTCCACTACTGCAGTCCAAACTCTTTCCTATTCCTGTAACCTATTACAATAGCCTTGTTTCCCAAATATTTTTTTCTAAAGTGTGGTTCTGAGCAAATCACTCAAAAGTTTAAATGATGCTCCAATACCTTCCAAATAAGGTCACAGTCCTGAGCAAGACGGTCAAGGACTCCTTATGCATACCCACGGTCTAGGTGAGCCTGCTCACCATTCTCATAGCATTTAGCCTGCTTTCTCACTTTTTGAACATTGCTACTTCTCTGTTCCACAATACTTTCTCACCCATGATGTCCACTTCAGTGTGAGGCCTTGCTAAAACTGCAAACTTCCTACCCTCACCACCATTCCACCCCTTATCCCCCTTCTCTGCTCCGTCTTTCTCCTTATTTCTTATAACCATCAAAGAGACCATATATTTTACTTATTTAACTTGCTATTTGCCTGCCTCCCCTAACTGGAATATAAACTCCATGAAGAAAATGATTTTTGCTTGTGTCTTGTTCACTGCCATATCCCTAAAACCAAGAACAGTGCTTGATACATTAAAATAATAATAATACTCAGAATATATTTGAAATACTGAATGATGAGTGAAAGCACAAATGAATGAATTAATTAACAGGGAATATCCACTGGTAAAAATTTTCAAGTCCTCAAGGAAGTCAAGCTTTTATTCCCATGATTTGCATATAGTGGGCATTCACCACATAGTTGTGCAATGTGAATCCAAGTGACCAGTTAAATGTAAGCATTTCCTGGCTTTTCAAATAAATCATCATTCCCCGCCCCTTTTAATATAGTTATATCTCTTCATTTTCCTGCACCTTTTTCACAACCTTTTTTTAGAAATTCTTCTGAAGGTGATCCCTCTACTTTCTAAAGACCGTCTATCATTTTTGTAATTATAGCATGTATTGCATCCCGAACTGAGCTGGAGTTATATGGTGCCCTTCCCATTGAGTAGTATGCAAGCTTCTTATAGGCAGATACCAATTATCTTTGTATCTCTTGCAGTTCTTAGTGCATTGACGCTCAATAAACAGTTCTAAAATTAATTAAATTATTACCAAAAATAAAATTAAACTATTAGCAAAAGCAAAGAAGGAGTTACACATGAGGGCATAAACATATCTACTTTTTTTTAAAGAAAAGAATACCTATCATAGGCACAATGGTAACTATTCTGAAAGAAATCACTATGTGAACGTTCTACATCTTTACAGATTATTAATGCTGCACTTGCTTTGGCTGCAAGACCCAAAAGTCAAGTGGTCAAAAAAACCATGGAAATGTATAGATGCACGTGGGAGAATCATATCCATGTCCTCACTGAAGCTGTAGATGACATTACAAGCATTGATGACTTCCTTGCTGTATCTGGTATGGTTTTATCTTTTAATTTCTATATTTGCTCTTGTAATTTTATCAAATAGCTCCGTTTTTCTTTCTCAAGATTGCTTTGGCTCTTTGGGGTCTTTTGTGTTTCCATACAAATTGTAATAGAATGATACTGAATGTAATGAATTTTATGAAATATTATGAGACTTTTTTCTAGTGATAGCCTTTCTGAAGCAAAGTGCTGCTACATATGATCTACCCTAGGATAATGAGCCTCATGCCTTGTAATCCATACATCTCAACAATTTACACTGTCTCTAAAAGAAATTCCTATTCATGGGCAAAGCATAATTGAAACTAGCATGTGGAAAATTTAGGCATTTCCTGGCTTTTCAAATAAATCATCATCCCCCCCCTTTTAATATAGTTATATCTCTTCATTTTCCTGCACTTTTTTCCCAACCAGATTTTTCTCTACTCAGAAAAAAAAAAGTATATTAATGGGAAAACTCTTCATTGATTTGAGATATAATATGTACTTCAACTACCACTATATGTATTTGAATAGTGGTGATCTAAAGAATAAAATAAACAAGACTAAACATCTAAATACATCAATAACAGACAGGCTTGAGATTCCACATCAAATTCAGATAATTCTCTCATCATATATTAGAATAGCATCCCACAAGATTGTGAAATTACTCTCATAAAGCTATATTCTCAGAAGCATAACTCAGGTTTTGATTATACTGTTGTAACAGCAAATAACTAAATATTTTTTAATTGTTTTATTCTCTTAAAAATTAAGCCTCTCACTAAAATAAATTACATATTTTTTTCTGAGAGAGAGATTTTTTTGGAATGTGATGATTCTTTTTATAAAATGCAATTTCTTATGAGTTTCTAACATCATTTTATCTTTTTTAAAGTTTCCTGATTGTATTTTATCTACCTTATCAATTGAATTACTTTCATATATGTATGCTTTCTCATTGTGAACAATGGTGTATTTTCATAATATACTAATGAAAAGAAAATATGTACTAATTAACTACTTTAAGATTGTTTTATTTCTTTAGAGCTAAAACTTTGAAAATAATAGAAAATGAACAGGAGAAATATTAAAATCCTTTGATAACACTATTCAGAAATAACAACTACTAATATTTGATTTATTTCCAACCAGCATATATATATATATATATATATATGTGTGTGTGTGTGTGTGTGTGTGTGTGTGTGTGTGTTTTCAAATAATTGTGTAATTATGTATTGCCTTTTTACAGGTAATAGTTGACTGAATTTTCCCACATTATTATATTTTCTGCAAAAAATCATTCATTTATCTGTTCTTTCATGAGCATTTAGATAAATTTTAACTACTATAAGCAATGCTATGTTAAGCATATTTCTGTCTGTTTGCTATCCTCTTAGTATAGACTTTGCAATGTGAAGCCAATCAACATCTTATGTTGGGTCAGTCTTTTGTAATTTAGGTGTTAAATGTCAGGTTCTGATCTTTAGTTGGTTATTTTGGTTACAAGGCAAACCTACTCACACTAGTCAATGTAAAGGCAGTTTATTATAATTAAGCTGATGGCAGAATAGGGAGAATCTCCTGAACGTGTAAGAAGAGGAGCCATAACTGGCCAGGCCTTGTGTGATTAGAGCTGTGGGGAGCTTGGGATCTAAGCAACTCTGTGGGTCCTCAGAGCAGAAGCTCCTGTTTTCCTTTTAGTGCTGGATTAACCTGAGTCTGTTACTTTCTGTGAAAAACCATAGTACTTAAGAGGCTGCATGTAACAGAAAACTCATATGAAAGTTGCTTAAATCACAAAAACCTTTAATTATCTCATGTAACTAGATGTTTAAGATAGTTGATTCTAGACTTACTGGCCCTAGCCCACCAGAGGACTTGGATAGGAATAGTCCCCGTATGTGGGGAGGAGTATCTTATCACTAACATTTTTTGGAATTGCCAGTACAGGGTAATAATAAAAAGTGGATTCATACTTAATGTGTTTCATTATTGTTTTTAAATTCTCTACAAACAGTGCACTCCACTATTTTTTATACCTGGTGTGGACTGTTCTCACTCTCCTGCCCTCTGATTGCCAGTTTGGTTGTGGTTTGAGGTTATTAATGACCTATGTAGGCATCTCTGGATTTCTGTTGACCTTCCCTCATTTTACATCTCAAAGTGCTACACAATATCCCTTAAAGCAGGAAGGCAAGGTGGCTTGTTGGCTTTAACTTATCAAGGAGGAAGTCTTTCCCAGATGCCTTCCATCAGATTTTCTCTAATCATAAGTCAGAACTTGGTCCTGTACCTACTTCTGGACCAAGTGATGGCAAAAGGAAATGGGATTTCCATGATGGGCTTAGAGTGCTGATAAATGGTTAACAACTGACTCGAGCCAGAGAGAGTAGTGGTACTAATTTGCAGCACTTGCTGATTTCTGTGACATAAATACTCCCACACGGGTGAGTTTCCAGCTGCCACTGCAATATCATTGAACTCTGAATTGGGAAGAGATGCATAAAAATAGCTCTTGTAAGCCTATTTTTATGTTAGGTATAAGCTTATCCTAACAGATCACTGGGCTTAGACCAGTCATAATTCAACCTTTCTGACTAGTCACTTACTATACAAACAAAATCATAGGTTTTATCAGCAGAAACAAAGTGGAAATGGCTGTTGACTAGAGAAAAAAATGTGTTTGCCCTGACCACTTAGTGGCATCCACTGCTTTCTCAAGTTTCTGTGTCTTCATAAACTTACCCTGTGATAGTTTAGCATGAGCTCCAGTGATGTTTCTTGTTACATGATAACTTTTGCACATCTGTTCCCAGAGATAATGGCTTCTCCTCTCTAAATCTTCCTAGTCAAATAAATGAGAAAGAATCTAGCTGCTCTATACTTTTTTTTTTTTTTTTTTGCGGTATGTGGGCCTCTCACTGTTGTGGCCTCCCCCGTTGCGGAGCACAGGCTCTGGACATGCAGGCTCCGGACGCGCAGGCTCAGCGGCCATGGCTCACGGGCCCAGCCGCTCCACGGCATATGGGATCCTCCCAGACCGGGGCACGAACCCGTATCCCCTGCATCGGCAGGCGGACTCCCAACCACTTGCGCCACGAGGGAGGCCCTCTATACTTATTTTTAGTACTGAGCCAGAAGTCCTAAGTCCAAGATCACAGGCCAACCAATGGATGGGTTACCTTTCTTCAGATGGCTAATCATGGTGACAATCTGGCAGCTTTTGTGTGGGATAGATTTTCTTTTTCTCATCATCATCATCAGTGATGAATGACTTCTCTGGTACTACTTTACAATGATCTTTTAGAATATGCTATTTGTATTCACAGACTTTGCTTCCTCTGTTTGCCAGGTAGAATGACTGACAGATTAGTTCATAGGATATCATAGTTATGAATTACCTTGAGAATATTATGTCTTCCATTTTTTTGTCAACATTTCATCTTTTTCTTGGACTTTCTTCCAGTAGTTGATAACAATGCTCAATTATTTTGATCTTTTTTATAAGAAAAAGAATAGGGGTCCTGAAAAGATTTTTACTTTCTCCCGAGTCAGTTGTAAAAAGTTGGATTTGATGATGTTGGATTCTCAGAACATCATCTCTCCACATTAAAATATAAACAAAAATTAAACCCTAAAATCAGTGAGAAAAGATTCTTGGACTTTATTACTTTATTGTCATTAACAAAGGTAGGGATCACAGTAGTAAAATGTTCGCCATATATAATGTTTTAACATGATTAGATCATCCAATATTGACTAGTAGCTCTTGGAATAATGACATTTTTAATACCAAATGTCTTTTATTTATCTATTTCATTTCTAAACATAGAAATATCATTATTTTAAAATAATGATTTTAAAATTGTATGCTTATATAATCACCAGTTTCTCATGATGCAGAAGTCGAAATACCAATTTTCAAAAGCCATTTTTCTTTCCTGCTATACATAGAAAATTCCAAACATAAGTGCAATCGGTCCTTTCTTAAAAATCATAAGGAATATAGTTACCTCAAAAATGTATTATATATTTTAAAATTGTATGTGTAAAAATAAAATGAAACAGTAAACCAAACCCCCTTCCAAAAGCAAAGTGTTAGTTTGGCATACTAAGTTCTCTGACATTCAGTTGTCCAAAAGAGCCTCTTTTTATTAATTAATTTATTTATTTGCTGTGTTGGGTCTTCGTTTCTGTGTGAGGGCTTTCTCTAGTTGTGGCAAGCGGGGTCTGCTCTTCATCGCGGTGCATGGGCCTCTCACTATCGCAGCCTCTCTTGTTGCGGAGCACAGGCTCCAGAAGCGCAGGCTCGGTAGTTGTGGCTCACGGGCCCAGTTGCTCCGCGGCATGTGGGATCTTGCCAGACCAGGGCTGGAACCCGTGTCCACTGCATTAGCAGGCAGATTCTCAACCACTGTGCCACCAGGGAAGCCCATGAGCCTCTTTTTAGTTTAATGTTATTTATGTAATACTGTCATTGTCATCTTACAGGTAATTAGAAAAAATCTTCAAAATGCATTGGTCCCCAAACTTTCTGTCTTATCACTGACTACAGGGCTTATCCCCTCACCATTCACTGTGCTTTTTGTCGCTCTCTGAAAACACATATAACAAAACACCTGTCAGAAAGTAGCTGGTCTAGGGCTTCCCTGGTGACGCAGTGGTTGAGAGTCTGCCTGCCGATTCAGGGGACACGGGTTCGTGCCCCGGTCCGGGAGGATCCCACATGCCGCGGAGTGGCTGGGCCCGTGAGCCATGGCCGCTGAGCCTCTGCGTCTGGAGCCTGTGCTCCGCAGCGGGAGAGGCCACAACAGTGAGAGGCCCACGTACCACACACACACACAAAAAGTAGCTGGTCTAAAGATTCTTTGACCACATCAAGGTCTGTCTTTTGTATAGACAGAAGATGTGTCCATGTGATAAGATTTGAGAAACTCCATCTTTCCAGCCTGCCGTGGTTCCTGAAGTTCCCAGTATTAGTTATCTGTGTGAGAGTAAAAAAATATTTAAGATCTCTCTAAGATACAAATTTTAAAGAGGAAGCATATCAACGCATGAATCATCTCTTTGAACTATTGCATTAATTGACTCATAGTGAGCTATAATCCCAAGGAATTGAATTTAGAAGAAGTAAACTTTGATAGAAGAGGGGATGCCTTAGACCATAAGAGCTATTTAACAATTACTAAGAACTGATTAAGTGCGAGGGTTTGTGAAGATATGACCTTTGTTTCACTTAGTCTTTCATTCATTCATTCAATATTTATTGCATAATTTTAAGTGCTAAACCCTACAAAAGGTACTGGAGATTAAATAATGAGTAAAAATTAGTACAAAGGATAACTTTAT
This sequence comes from Mesoplodon densirostris, assembly GCF_025265405.1. Lineage (NCBI taxonomy): Eukaryota > Metazoa > Chordata > Mammalia > Artiodactyla > Ziphiidae > Mesoplodon > Mesoplodon densirostris. The sequence goes on from NC_082661.1 coordinate 182,327,469, forward strand.
GAGAGTTATGACAATGTAGATTATTGGAGAGAGGGGACCACATGAGCAATGGAGGAAGCCACTGACAATGGTTTGGAATTTTCTAAAAGACAGATTGACCACTTATTGATTAGAATTAGCACTGCTCTTCCTTTTTTGTAAAAGGTTTTCTCATTTTAAAGGTAACATCATATTGATTCTTTATGAATTATAGTATTGGAGGATGCTTAAAGATTTTCTTTATTCCATGTCCTACATTTCTCTTTAATGTCCATGTCCATTGCTATCACTCTAGTTCAAGCCACTATCTCTTACTTGAATTATCATGTAATCTTTTTAATTGAACCTCCTGCTTCCAAAGTTTTGCTTAAAGGTTCTCAATAGGTATTTGCTGAATGAAAAAAAAAAGTATTTATTCCCCTTCTCAATTCTGCAAGATTAATTTGGGGGATTTACGTCTTACACTTTCATTAAATGTGTTCAGCCTTGGAATGAATATTTTTTAAAATATTCAAATAATGAAAAATAACTTTAAGCATTAATTATCACAATGTTCTATGACCTTAGTGACACAAGTATAACTCTGATACTGCCATAAAAAATGCACTAACAAAGTCCTTTGTGTTCAGGAAATTGTAGTGAATGTGATCTATGGCTTCTACGAAGGAAAATGAAAATAGAATCATTTGACAAATGAAAATGAAAATAGATTTTCTTTTTCTTCATAAGTTAATAATAAATACATAATAGTAGCAAGATACAAATGTTAATTGCACACAAACTAAGCACTATTAAATCTCATATAATGTTTATGGAATAGGTGTTGGGATAAAAAAATGACCCATAGTATATATCTATGCAAAGATAAATTATATAATATAATTATAACCAATTATCATCATACATTCTCTTATGTATCTCTTCAACATATACCTACTGGAAATTTTAATTGATTAAAGGCATCAAGACATGAGATCTATTCTTTTAAAGTTGAGATTTGAAATCATATTCTACAAAAATGAATTTTGAGAAAAGTGTATTGAATATCAACTATGTAAAAGGCAGTATGCTGGGAAGTGGAGGAGGATGAAAAGAAGGAAAAGGCACAATGTTTGCTTCCAGGGAACTCAAATGTGTGCAGTTAATGCTGCTGGAGTGTCAGGGTATTGAGGGGAGCATTGTTAAGGAGATACTGGTTGAACTGAATTTTTGAAATAACATTTTTCAATTTCATTATTTTTTACATGTTTAAATGAGTGGGAGATGGTCTTTTTATTGCCTTTAAGTTTGCTAGAGTATGTTAGAAAATGAAACGGTGTGAAGAATATAGAAACACTGAAGGAAAGGAACAAAAAATAAGTAAAAACCCTCCATAAGGAATGATTCTTGGTTAGTATATGTACTTTCTATATGCTATACTGGAATAGTCTTTAATAAATCTGCTATGCTGGACTGTCTTTGATAAGTTCCTGAATTTTTTTCTATGTTCCACTGCACTTAGAAACATTGAGATTATTTTTTTTCAGGGGAATAGATGACAATTATGACTTATATATAGAGTCTTCCAAGTTGCTACATAGCTTCCAAAATAGAGATGAATACTCAAATTATGCATAATAGAATTTTAAGAGTAAATCTGGTTTGGACCAAAAGTTCTTGGTTTGTTTCAATATCAAATCAACCCAATGTTTCTCTGAGGGACACATTCTATTAGCAATGCTTAGGTTATCTGTAGTTCCAGGACAGTGGTGACCCCTCAGTCTACATCTAACAGTGATGTAGTGGCATGAACCACCAAGTCAAATATTGAAAGAGAGAAAAGCATGTGAAAGTGCATGGTGGGTTTGAGGGACAGCAAATTGGCCAGTATTACAGGAACAGAGGGTACATCTGGATTGGTACTGGACTCAGAAAGTCAACAGATAACACTATATAAAGGCCTGAACATTTTTAGGAAAGTATAAACTGTCTAAAATTTTGAATGGTCGTGTCATCAATACTTCAGGAAACTAACTCCAGATGCTGAAAAACATTCTTATAGAAGTAGAGAGTGAGTGCTACATAATGCTTTAATTGCTCTTAGAAGTGAAAAGAAAGTAATCCCAATATAAAGCAGGTGTTCCCTCACTCCCTCCACCCCTCCTCCAAGAAATTAAAACATAAGACTGACACACACATACAAGATATAACAATAGGAAGGTGAGATGAGAGCCAGTTTGATGACTTAAACCTAGCTTAGGCTGAAAAACCCAGGTGTGCATTTAGGAAGAAAAGAAGCTCCTCATCAGAATAGTTCAGTGATGACTTGCAGCCAGGATATTCTATGCCAGTGGCTAAAATCAGGAGAGAGTCTTGTGGTTGTAGGTTTTATCCTCTGAGTCCTCTGTGATTATATTTTCATGTGATGGTATATGGCTCAGTCACTGTAGAGACTCCAGAAAAATTATACACACAGCTTTTCATAAGTCATGGAACAACAGGGAGAAAGCGTGCATTCAAAAGTAACTGAGTAAGCTCCCCCAAAGTAATCCATTATTGCTCTATTGATAATTATGTTTTGAATTACTGCCTGTACTTACATGATTTAAGAGTAGTTTGGGCATATGAACTAGAATTTAACATGCATCATTCCTTGTACCAACAGGCAAGTTCACTCAAGATGCTCTTATCTGAATGAACAGTAAATACACAGAAGGACTGTTGTTCGAATATTATGAATTAGATCTTCAGAAAAGCTATAATTAGTAGTTCTTTTTTGACTTTGTCAAAATCAGTCAGATTTGAGAATTTTTACCAGAAATTTAACGTAGAGCTGTAGTAACCATCAATAATCTTACTGACATAATAAATAGATAGATCTTTAATAAAGGATTTCCTTAAAATTGTCTCAGTAAGTGTATGAAGTTATTAATAGCCATACTATTTGTCATAGTCAGATATATTGACAGAAACTTTTAACAAAAACAGAGAGTCAAAGTGAATCTCATCATTTCATTCGTGCTTAGTTATTTCTGGGCAGTGTTTCAACTCCAAGCACATGCATTTCATCAGTGTAATATGGATGATTTAAAATCCTAATATGGTGAATCCTGTGGACACTTTATAGGTCAGACAAGGCATTAGCTGGAAAGTGTATTTTTGTCATATGATACCCACTCTCCCAACCCTCGGCCCCCCACACCTGCTAATGAGTCCAAGAGGTGCTCTTGAGCATTCTGAAAAACCAAAGACTTCAACTAGAGATGAAGGGTTTTTAGGCAGGAAAAGCAGGGTGATCCTTCCCTATATGCTCTCCAAAGGTCTTCCTCTGGACCTAGAAAGAAGCATGCCTCCTGCTACCCAGGTGGGTGCAGATACAAGATTGGAAAACATGAAGTCATGTATCTGAGCTTTCAAATTTGTGTTGGCCTAGACTTATGGATTTTCATAGCATGCTAGGGGATTTTTTAACAAAGCAATAAAAACTTCCACTTACAGAGTGGCTCCAGAGCCTGTGCTGTGAACAATTTATGTATATTGGAGAAAAGCAGCCAAGAATTACCTTTTCACAAAGCATATATCATTATCAATAAAATGTCACCACTAAAAGAACTCATAGATTAGACATGAAGACAATAGATTTTATCTCTAGAATCTATGGAAAGCATGGAAAGAGAAGAGTCTGTTAGGAGGAGGTTAACTAACTATGCTTAAGATGGACAAGTCCACCAGATCCTACCAGATCTGTGATCTTCAGGAAATAAATTAACCTCTGACTCATCAAATGCCCTCTTCTAAAATGCTAATAATTATATTATTTTGCTATGGTCTGAATGTGTCTCCCCAAAATTCATATCCAATGTGAAAATATTAGAAGGTGGGGCCTTTGGGAGATCCTTAGGTCATGAGAGTGGAGTCCTCATGAATTAAATTAGTGTTCTCATAAAAGAGACCCTACAGATTTCCCTAGCCCCTTCCACCACTGTGAGGTTACAGTGAAAGGCACTGGATGTGAAGCAGGAATAAGGCTTTTACCAGCATGTGACCATTCTGGTGCCTTGATTTTAGACTTCCCAGCCTCCAGAAGAGTGAAAAATAAATTTCTATTGTTTTTGAGCTACCCAGTCTATGTTATTTTGTTATAGTAGCCCAGATGAACTGACACATTTATTCATTTATTTAACAAATACTTACTGAGCACGTATTAAGTGATAGAATGTTTTAAATCCTGGAAATAGAATAGTCAATAGAACAGACAAAACTCCCTGCCTTCTTAGAGTACATATTCTTGCATGATTAAAGAAATTAAAATAATATATTTAAAATGATTTGAAGAGTGTCTGGGACATAGTAAGTTGCCCATTAAAAGATAACCATTATTACTAACACCATTGGCAGACCATTGTTAAAATTTAAACCAGATATGAGAAGGAAAAATCTTTTTAAAGGAGCTATCTTTGTTAAACATATCCCAAAAGTTAGTACTTTATAGTTTATCAGAATAACTGAAGAATTATCTCAAAATCTATGGTATATAACTATCGGATGTCAAGACAGTAAAAATTTATCATAATGTCAAATATGAGACAAGATGTAGTAAAATGAGAATTCTCATATACTGCTTCTGAGAAGTAAATTGTTATAATCTCTTTGAAGAACAAAACAATAATATGTGGACCTGGATTATTTTGCCACAAATATCTTTCTATATTTATTGGAGAACTTGTACACATATTCATAAAGAAGACTTGTATAAGTATGATCATTATGGATGTTTTAAAATAATAAAACTTGAAAGTAATATAAACACCCATCAGTAGAAGAATGAATAAATAGCAGCAAATGTAGTAGTTAAAACAAATAAACTTGTTTCACATGCGAATAGGACAGCTTTTAAAAAGCAATGTTAAAAATAAATAAATAAAAAATAAAAAGCAATGTTAAGTAAGTAGCAAGTTTTAGGCAATAGGAACAGTAGGACTAGCCATAGAAGTCATACAAAACAAATACTTAAGAGCGAATAACTTTGGAGAAAGAGGAGTTGGATGGTACTGAAAAAGAGTACCTATGGGACTTTGATTTTATTTGTAATGCTTTATTCTTAAAGATAATATCAACAAAATCTGATGAAAAAATAGCCTCTATTATTATTGAGGTAGATAGATTATTTTCTATATTTTATTATGACTTCTACTTTTCTTAAATTTAAAAATAAATTTGTTGGAGTATAGTTGATTTACAGTGTTGTCTTAGTTTCAGGTGTACAGTGAAGTGAATCGGTTATACATGAACATACATCTAACTCTTTTTTAGATTTTTTTCTCATATAGGTCATTGCAGAGTATTGAGTAGAGTTCCCTGTGCTGTACAGTAGGTCCTTATAAGTTATCTATTTTGTACATAGTAGTGTGTATATGTCAATCCCAATCTTCCAATTTATCTCTCCCCCCTTTCCCCCTGGTAACCGTGAGTTTATTTTCTACATCTGTGACTCTTTCTGTTTTGGAAATAAGTTCATTTGTACCATTTTTTAGATGCCACATGTAAGTGATATCATATGATAGTTGTCTTTCTCTGTCTGACTTCACTCAGTGTGACAATCTCTAGGTCCATCCATGTTGCTACAAATGGCATTATTTCATTCTTTTTAATGACTGATTCATGTTCCATTGTATATATGTACCACATCTTCTTTATCCACTCCTATGTTGATGGACATTTATGTTGCTTCCATGTCTTGGCTATTGTAAATAGTGCTGCAATGAACATTGGGATGCATGTATATTTTAGAATTATGGTTTTCTCAGGACATATGCCCAGGAGTGGGATTGCTGGATCATATGGTAGTTCTATATTTAGTTTTTTAAGGAACATTTATGTTCCTTAAACCGTAATGTTCTCCATAATGGTTGTACCAATTTACATTCCCACCAACAGTGTAGGAGGGTTCTGTTTTCTCCACACCCTCTCCAGCATTTATGGTGTGTAGATTTTTGTTCTGATGGGTGTGAGGTGATACTTTGTTGTAGTTTTGATTTACATTTCTCTAATAATTAGTCATGTTGAGCATCTTTTCATGTGTTTCTGGCCATCTGTATGTCTTCTTTAGAGAAATGTCTATTTAGATCTTCTGCCTATTTTTTGATTGGGTTGTTTATACTTTGATATTGAGCTGCATGAATTGTTTGTATATTTTAGAGATAATCACTTGTCAGTTGCTTCATTTGAAAATATTTTCTCCCATTCTGTGGGTTGTCTTTTCATTTTGTTGATGGTTTTCTTTGCTGTGCAAAAGCTTTGAAATCTTTTGCATTTCTATACACTAACAACGAAAGATCAGAAAGTGAAATTAAGGAAACAATTCTATTTACCATCGCATCAAAAAGAATAAAATACCTAAGAATTAACCTACCTAAGGAGGCAAAAGACCTGTACTCTGAAAGCTATAAAACGCTGATGAAAGAAATCAAAGATGACATGAACAGACTGATATTCCATGTTCTTGGATTGGAGGAATCAATACTCAAAATGACTATACTGTGGAAAGCAATCTACAGATTCAATGCAATGCCTATCAAATTACCAATGACATTTTTCACAGGATTAGAACAAAAAACATTACAGTTTGTATAGAAACACAAAAGACCCCAAGTAGCCAGAGCAATCTTGTGAAAGAAAAACTGAGCTGGAGGAATCAGGCTCCCTGACTTCAGACTATACTACAAAGCTACAATACTCAAAACAGTATGGTACTGGCACAAAAACAAAAATCTAGATCAATGGAACAGGATAGAAGGTCCAGAGATAAACCCATGCACCTATGGTCAACTAATCTATGACACAGGAGGCAAGAATATACAATGGAGAAAACACAGTCCCTTCAATAAGTGGTGCTGGGAAAAGTGACAACTACATGTAAAAGAATGAAATTAGAACACTCTCTAACACCACACACAAAAATAAACTCAAAATGGATTAAAGACCTAAATGTAAGGCCAGATAGATTTAAACTCTTAGAGGAAAACATAGGCAGAACACTCTCTGACATAAATCATAATAGCTTTTTTGATCCACATCCTAGAGTAATGAAAATAAAACAAAAATAAACCAATGGGACCTAATTGAAATTTTAAACTTTTATAGTAAAAGAGAGCAAACAGGAGAAGTAAATATCAATGTGCAAAAACAGGTGGCATGGTGGATTGTGTGCCTGGTGTAACAGAGAAATCTTCCCAGGCCACCCATATCAGCACCTGAAACTCACTAAATAATGCTGATCATCCAGTATTATGGAACTTGATTGTGAATCTTTGTAATACCTTTTAAGAAAGTGCTTTGTGAATGTGAAAAATACCTAAAACTTTATCAACCAGGGTCAATCTCTGATGGAATAATATTTTGTGAGATTTTACATTATTTTTTACCCTCATTTTTTGGATAAGGGTGGGGAAAGGATGGCTAGATTTTTAAAAATATTTTTATTGTGAAACATTTCAAGCATCAATAAAAGACTAGAATATGTAGAATGATAAACAATGTAATCTTACCGTAAAGCTTTACAAACTTTAACCCTTGTCACATTTGTTATTACATGCATAATTAAAGTCCCCTGTGTAACTTTCCTAAGATTTTATAATTTTCCCTTTGCTAAGGATTTGGTGAAAGCCCTTGCCTCCTAATAAGCATATCTGCATGACAAACAGTTTCCTTCTATTGGATTACAAGATCTAAGGCATCAAAATAACCAAGACCTGCCTCAGGCAATAGAATTTTCTCACTTTGGGGGGCTTCCCTGGTGGCGCAGTGGTTGCGAGTCCGCCTGCCGATGCAGGGGACGTGGGTTCGTGCCCCGGTCTGGGAAGATCCCACATGCCGCGGAGCAGCTGGGCCCATGAGCCATGGCCGCTGAGCCTGCGCATCCGGAGCCTGTGCTCCGCAACGGGAGAGGCCACAGCAGTGAGAAGCCCGCGTACTGCAAAAAAAAAAAAAAAAAAAAAAAAAAAAAAGAATTTTCTCACTTTGGGTATACAAAACTCAAAGCTAAAGCTGAACAGTTGCCCACAGGGACATGTCAACACGATTTAAATGATATTCTGTGCTACCATCTTATTAGCAATCTTGATGGTAATTAATGGAGGAATGAATTTTCTTGAAGCAAGCACCCAATTAATACTTGGGTATTGGTAAGTTAATCATTTATTGTATCAGTTAACAAATACTTATTGATCAATTTCTATTCACCCAAGAGATACAGTGGTATCATCAGACTTATTCACAGAGGATCTGTAGTCTAATAGAGGAAACAAGCCCTCAGATGCCAATTACAGTGTGGTAAAATTGTTGGGAAAAACACCAAGGCTATCTTTCTATAAGGAAAGGAACCATATGACAGCCAGACTTTGAAACCTCATCCTTTTTTATTGTTATTTGAATATGTGATCACTCTTTCATATTGGCATTTAGTAGCTTATTATAAGGACTTACAGGATTTAATTCAAAGAATATTCAGCGCATAATCCAAGTTCACTATAATGTTATTTCATTCATCTCTATAATAATTACAGATGTATAGTAACCAATTTTCAACCTGGTTCTCTATAACAATTTTTAAAACATATAATTAGCGGGAATTTACAAATAAATTAAGAGTTTATGTCCATTTATAGATAATTTTACAAGTGCTTGTTTCCTTTCTATATCATAGATTTTCTTGTAGGGAATCAGTTGCTCTGAGATTTCATGTTTTCATGATACAAGTACAGTACCTGTTAAATAATAATTTTAGATTATGACTATTTTTTAAATTTTATTGGTGTATAGTTGATTTACAATGTTGTGTTAGTTTCAGATGTACAGAAGTTATTCAGTTATACATATACATATATTCATTCTTTTTCAGATTCTATACGCATATAGGTTATTACAGAATATTGAGTAGAGTTCCCTGTGCTCTCCTTGTTGTTTATCTATTCCATATGTAGTAGTGTGTATATGTTAATCCCAAGCTCCCAATTCATTCCTCTCCACCATGTTTGGCCTTTGGTAACTACAAGTTTGTTTTCATAATCTGTGAGTCTGTTTTTGTTTTGTAAATAAGTTCACTTGTATCATTTTAAAAATTATATTCCACATATGAGTGATATCATATGGTATTTGTCTTTCTCTGTCTGACTTAACTTCACTTAGTATGACAATCTCTAGGTCCATCCATGTTGCTGCAATTGGCATTAGTTCATTCTTTTTTATGGCTGAGGAATATTCCATTGTATATATGTACCACAGCTTCTTTATCTACTCCTCTGTCAATGGACATTTAGTTTGCCTCCATGTCTTGGCTATTGTAAATAGTGCTGTAATGAACATTGGGGTGCATGTATCTTCTTGAAGTATGGTTTTCTCTGGATATATGCCCAGGTGTAGGATTCCTGATCATATGGTTGTTCTATTTTTAGTTCTTTTTAAGGAACCTCCATACTGTTCTCCATAGTGGCTGTATCAATTTACATTCCCACCAACAATGTAGGAGGGTTCCCTTTTCTCCACACCCTCTCCAGCATTTAATGTTTGTAGACTTTTTGATCATGGTCATTCTGACTGGTGTGAGGTGATACCTCACTGTAGTTTTGATTTTCATTTCTCTAATAATTAGTGATGTTGAGCAGCTTTTCATGTGTTTTTTGGCCATCAGATTATGACTATTAAAAATCTAAATGAACAATAACAAAAAACATTGATAAGACTTGAAATCACCAGAGCTCTAACACTTAATTGTAATATATTATTTTTAAATATTCAGTGCCATGCAAACCAACTGCCACACAACTTCCCATAGCCTTTTCAACTTAGTCAGTTTCAGGAACTTTCATATGTAGATTAAATTTTGTTTTTTGGATACAGTACTAATACTGTAAAATGATCATTGGAGGAATGAAAAACATGCTTTTTTGTGTATCTAAATAATTCAATATATTATAGCCGCATTTAAATTCCCGTGGCATTATTCAATGTCTTCTTGAAAATTTGCATCCACCATCTTGATGGTGACTTATGTACTTTATGTTTTCATAATAAATTGCATATAAATTCTCTCCACCTAACTATTCAGCTTTGTGACTCTACTCTTCTTTGTGAACTGGGTTATAAAATCTAGTTATTTGAAAATTTTAAGTTATCATAAACCATTGCATTTTTAGTTAACATCATTTTCAAAGTATAAAAACCTGCTAAGGAACAATGGTAACTTATTCTAAAACTATAGATTTATGATGGTTTTATTAGTTTTTGTCTATCATATTTAACAAAAAAAAGTGTGGTGGCTGTATTAATTAAAAGTACTTTTATTAAGGCATGATATATATTTACACTGTCACTGTTTAAAAAATGAATTTATAATTTTTTGCGTTAATATTTATATGGTTTAAATAGCTGTTCCATAGTGTGTGTGTGCATGTGCTTATTTTGGTGCATGTTTTTTTTAACTTCTGTTTTTCTTAAGAAATGCTATTATTAATATGTGTGTAATCATTTAGGCCAAGAACTCTAAGCGTTCCATAGATATTTCTATTTATTGCTCCCCCTAGAATGAATTTGGCTAGTATAATCAAATTTAATGTATAGAGACGTGTCACAGAGAATTCCTGAATTGCTCAAATTCTCTAATACAATAAATAATAATAATGTTATTTTAGGTACCTTTTAATCACATCAGATTATCTCCTATTAAAAATTATTTTTGCAAAATAGCTTTTGGCTATTTTTTTTTAATGTTAAAATATGAAGGTCACATTTAGGCCATAATTCTGAGTTTTTCCATCTGAAACTTTCTTGAATCAAGGAGATAGATGTACCTAACTCTTAAGCCTAACTTTCAATTTGTTACTCACTCGGGTTTTGAGTCAAATAATTAACAAAAGCTCAAGTCCCTTCCTCTAGAAATCTTTGGCTGTCCATGTGGACACAGCTGGACAATTTTGTATGATCATAATAAAGCAAAATAAATATCCCTTTGAGCTAGACTAAATATGGTTTGGCTGGGAATATGAGACTCTTTCTTCCCTCATCAGAATTTAGTGAGATTCTGAAGAATTTAAAGGTAAACAAAAACATCCAAAAACAACACCACTCAAAACATCAAATTAGTAAAAAATTAAGACAAAGAAAGAGAAGCAACAACACACCATGGATGTGTGCAGATTGTTAGGTTTTCCTTCATTGTAGTGCCTTACACAGTGTTTGATATACAGGAGATACTTAACAAACATTAATTTAACTAGATCTGTTTTACTTAATAAACTTTCATTTGATTTATACAGAAGTAATCTCCCAGTGATCTGGGGCAGATTTTACTCTGTTTATGTTTCAGAGCCTTCCAACACAGGCTTTAGAGCAAAGCCAGATTGTGTAAGTAGTGTAAATACTTTAGGCAACTGCAAAAATTAAGCATAGCTATGCAAAGTGAGTTTTGGGGTTTTTTTTGGTATAGTACTATATCCAAATCAAGGTTTTGCCTAGCTATATAATTGTGCAGAATGATCACTCTGTATCTTGCACCAGTGTAAAAGATGAAGCTCATTTCCTGCAGTGCTAAAGGTTTATGTGCCAAGATCTTTATTTCCTAATGTAAAATCTGAGTACTTTAATTTTGTTTTTGTAATTCACTGAACTTAAATTTTTTTCTGCTTGTTTAGGGACTAACAAGTGATATGAAATGCGGAATTCATATTTCTTTCAAACATTTTCTGGCACTAACCTAAATAATTGCCATGATAATAGACAAGAGAACTTTAATGTGCCTTTGGAAAAATACCTGGGAACAAAATGAAAATCCTGTACTTTACCACATTTTTAATGTCACATAGCTGAGTGCTATTGAATTGTAATTTTAAGTAGTTAAGTAAAAATTCATTTTATCTGCCAGTGACATCTGTAAGAAGTTATAAGGAAGCACAGATTTATTATGAATTTCATTGAAAGTTCAGCATTTTTCTCCTCTTATAATATAAAAGGGTATTTTGTGAGGTTCCTTACTACTCTCTTCTGCTTTATAAATAAAATCAATTAAAATTGAGAAGATTTCTTTGTTATTGTCAGAAATATTACTTATTTAGCATACAGGACTAAGAGTAGTGTGTTGGGCAGATGAACATAGGTTGCACTCACTGGTAATAAAATATCACAAATCTACTTTGTTTTTACTCAGATAGTGACACTTTATAACAGGAAAGAGTTTAAAATACTGTTGCATCACATAAATTTGGGAATTGAACCTCAGAACAAAGAGCTATAGGCATAGTTTTTTGTTTGTTTGTTTGTTTGCGGCACGCGGGCCTCTCACTGCTGTGGCCTCTCCCGTTGCGGAGCACAAGCTCTGGACGCGCAGGCTCAGCGGCCATGGCTCAGGGGCCCAGCCGCTCTGCAGCATGTAGGAACTTCCTGGACCGGGGCACGGATCCGTGTCCCCTGCATCGGCAGGCGGACTCTCAACCACTGCGCCACGAGGGAAGCCCCAAGCATAGTTTTTTGATATATAGATTTCTTACAAGGATAATCCAATTGCTGTTAGACTTTTATTATCCATATCTTCTTCTGGTGTACAGCGGGTACAATTCTATTTCTCTCTGTATTCTGTTTCTTTTAAAAAATGTCCACAAGTGCAAATGATATGTTGGGAATTAAAATGATATGTTTAATTTGCCTGCGATATATTTTACATAGAACACTGAAGAAAATATGATTTCATACTGCCGCTTTTGCTATCAGCAACCAAATGACCTTTATCATCTTAAACACATAATATATGTCAATCAGAGTAAGGTTTGATTATTAAAAGAAAAATTAGCCCTACACAGTGCCTATTCTGTTCATGTCATTTTCTGCCCTTTTCACCATATTCATCTCAAGTCCGCTGAAATCCTGTCCTTAGAAAACCTTCATCCTTTAAACTTTTTCCTCCTTTAAGCCTTTCTATGCTCCTTCATAATTTTGAATTCGTGCTATAACTTTCACCACTTTCTGCCTTATGTTACTGTTACTTTTATGTTTTTCTCTATTATTTTAAAAGTCCCAGAGGGCGGGAATGCTACTGTTGTTGGATGAGTTGAGTTCCCCAAAATTTACACATTGAAGCCATAACCCCCAGTACCTCAGAATGTGACTATATATGGAGACAGGGTCTTTAAAGATGTAAATAAGTTAAAATGAGGTCATTAGGATGAACCCTAATCCAGTATGACCAGTGTCTTTATAAGAAGAGGAAATTAGGACATAGGCATGTACAGAGGGAGGAGACCAGGTGAAGACATAGGGAGAAAGCAGCTATCTACAAGCCAAGGAGAGGCATTAGAAGGAGCAAACCCTGGCCACACCTTGATCTTGGTCTTGCAGCCTCCAGACTGAGAAAATAAATCTCTGTTGCTGAAGCCACCTAGTCTGTGATATTGTGTTACAGCAGCCCTAAAAAATAATACAACTGTTATTTATGTATATTTTCAGATCATTTAGCACAGTATCTTGTATCCAGTAGTATCTCGATAAAGATCATTTAAGTGATTTCTTACATAGTTTATTCACTGTGAGCTAAAGTTTTGTTTCAGTGAAGTAGAGAAGCACTGAGGCAATTTCCTCTTTGACCTCTAACATTGAAGAAATAAATGGAAACCGTGCTTCAGTGATCCCGCCTTACTTTCCAACATTTTTCTTTATTGTCCAAAACTGAATTTACTTTTGGCAGTTGAGGACCTCTGAAATTCTGTAAGGATCTTCTGATTTGTCCAGTGGCTTACTTAATTAAATTCTGGTATTGATCATATGATAACGTTTGTACCTTTTCTTAATTATTACAGTAAGAAAAATAGTGATTATGACATTTAATCAAATTAGAAATCACTTCATTATCATACTTTATGTAGATGTATGATTTTAAAATATAGCTTTATTAGTGTATTTTTATTTTGAACACTAGACGGTAAAATAATTTCCTTATGACTCACCCACCATATTATTCCATGGATTGAAAAGAATCAAGGTTCGTATTTTGGTTTTAGCATAATTGTCACAGTAGATATGGTGATGCTAAAAACTGTTTCCTTAGGAGTTTAGTGAAAGGTTTTCATTATGACATATATGACATATGGCATATATGGCTTAGCTAAGTGTCCAATTAACAGAAGGAGAATGTGAAAATGATACAGAAAATAAAGGGAAAAATCAAAAGATTTCTTTTTATGTATCACTGTATGCTATCTACTTGTTAGGAAATTTTCTTAGAGATTGCTGTCATTACTGCCTGGTGGAAATAGCTTTAATACATGAGCTAAAAAAAATGACTTCTAGTGTATTTTTCCTTTTATAATGAAGCTTAGCTGAATTTCACAATTATATATGCACTTTTTTTTTTTTTTTTTTTTTTTGCGGTATGCGGGCCTCTCACTGTTGTGGCCTCCCCCGTCGCGGAGCACAGGCTCCGGACGCGCAGGCTCCGTACGCGCAGGCTCAGCGGCCATGGCTCACGGGCCCAGCCGCTCCGCGGCATATGGGATCCTCCCAGACCGGGGCACGAACCTGTATCCCCTGCATCGGCAGGCGGACTCTCAACCACTTGCGCCACCAGGGAGGCCCTATATGCACTTTTATATCCTGTTAATGATTAATGAGATGTAAGGAATCACAACTATGTCATTAATTACTGCATTGATCTCTGTATCTCCAGATACTAATGAAATATTATGTAAACAGAAGCTTTTCATTTTTAGCCTTAACTATAGTCTCCTTAAACTTGTCCCATTGATCACATCAAATTCAAGTTTAAATCATGGCTTTTTAAATAAAATACATTCTAATATCAGCTTTTTTTCATTAATTGTATTCTTAATATAATTTGGTTTCTCTTTTATCCTCATGGGAAGTGATCCTCCAGTGTGATGGTTAAGGTGGTGGGGTGGAAAAAGAACTCTGAGAGTTTATGGGCAGGCCAGGAATAATTTTTATCATCCTGAGTCATAGTGCTATATGCATGTGCTATCCTACTGTGGCCAATATGTTAATATACCAAAAAGTAGACATAGTTTAATTGGAAGCTAATGGGGTATGGCATGGCAAATATTTGCTACAGATTGGTGAACTGGTGATGCACCATGGAATGGAAGCACCATTCATGCCTTCTCCTCTGCTTTTGTCATTCAACACATAACCAGGGATAGCTCCCTCATCCCTCATCTTGCAGAGAGCATCACTGTTTATCATGAGCCCTCCCTCACTTACCAGTTATGTAGATTTGGGCAAATTGCTTAATATCCTTTGTTTCCTTATTCTGTAAAATGACAATAATAATTCCTACCTCATCAATAATTTCTGAAGCTAAATAGACAATGGCTGTGAAAGTGTATATCAGAGTAATTGTGGCACAGAGTCCTCTCAACAATATTGGTTGACTCTAAATTAAAGTTACTTAAAAATGAATGTCTTGAGCCTTCCTCCCTTCTGTAAATAAGATTTGTTACATTTCCTGTTTCTTAACCTTCCAATCTCTCAACAATTCTATGTGTGACAGGATAATTTATTTTTTTTCCACCTCCTATTCCATTGCTTCTATCTGTCTTAAGAAAGAGTTTGGGAAAATATCAATATTACTCTAGGTGGCCTGTTACCCAAGGTCACAGTTCTTTGTTAATTTAAGTGTAAACCTTAGAAATAAGCTCGTGACTATTTTCAGTATGAATAGAAGGAAAATGAATCATAACTTTTAAAAAGATATTTATGATACTGAAGTTTTAGCATGTCCCCCACACTCTGAAAGTGAATGGAATAACCTGGAATACCATATGGCAGTATCTGCTTCATACTGCTTTATTGTCCAGTCAGTTAATTGGAACTAGTTTTCCTTTTCTTTCATTTTTAAATGCTGATTTAATTTAATATTTAGAGATTGTATTGGGCATTGAATTGTGTTTCCAGCTCTCTGTGGAAGAACTTCTCGCATTAATAATAGTGTAGTGTTTTTAGCCAAAACCTCATACAGAGTGAAGTAAGTCAGAAAAAGAAAAACAAATACCATATGCAAACACATATATATGGAATCTAAAAAAAAAAAAAAAAAGTCATGAAGAACCTAGGGGTAAGATGGGAATAAAGACACAGACCTACTAGAGAATGGCCTTGAGGATATGGGGAGGAGGAAGAGTAAGCTGTGACAAAGTGAGAGAGTGGCATGGACATATATACACTACCAAATGTAAATTAGATAGCTAGTGGGAAGCAGCTGCATAGCACAGGGAGATCAGCTTGGTGCTTTGTGACCACCTAGAGGGGTGGGCTAGGGAGGGTGGGAGGGAGGGAAACGCAAGAGGGAAGAGATATGGGAACATATGTATATGTATAACTGATTCACTTTGTTATAAAGCAGAAACTAACACAGCGTTGTAAAGCAATTATACTCCAATAAAGATGTTAAAAAAGAAAATTACTGAAAGTAGTTCTACGTCAACATCTGCCAGTACCCTCAGAATTCTGGGGTATGATTTGTCTAGCCTAGAGGCTTGATACAATTTAGAGCAGCTGGGTGCTTTTATTATACCACCAATTGGGTGGGAGAGCTCTTGCCAATTGATATTACATGGGGCCGGGAGGTCTTTGGGGGTCCAATGTCCTGAACTCGGCTCTCCCACCTCAGAGGCTCAGACCTGACAGCAGGTTGGAGCACCAAAGCCCTGTCAGCCACATGGCTCAGAAAAAAATGGGAGAAAAAAATAAAAAATAATAATGAATTTTTTTTAATTATTAAAATAAAAAAATTATAAATAATAATAGGAAAAAAAAAGAAGAGAGCAATCAAACCAATAAACAAATCCACCAATGATAGTAAGCACTATAAACTAAACTAAGATAAACATAAAAATCAGAAACAAATCAGTCACAGACAGCAAACCCCCAAGTCTAAAGTTGTTCCCCAAGTCTGCCACCTCAGTTTTGTGAGGATTTGTCTCTTCAGGTATTCCACAGATGCAGGGTACATCAAGTTGATTGTGGGGTTTTAATCCAGTGCTCCTGAGACTGCACGGAGAAATTTCCCTTTCTCTTCTTTGTTTGTACAACTCAGGGGGTTCAGCTTTGGTTTGGCCCCACCCTCTGCATGTAGATCGCCCTCAGGCATCTGTTTCCTGCCCAGACAGGATGGGGTTAAAGCAGCAGCTGATTAAGGGGTCCTTGCTCATTCAGGCCAGGGGGAGGGAGAGCTACAGTAATTATAATTGGAATGAGGGGTGAGCCTGTGGCGGCAGAGGCTAGCATGACTTTGCAATGGCCTGTGGTGCACCGTGTGTTCTCCTGGGAAAGTTGTCCCTGGATCACAGGACTCTGGGAGTGGTGGTGTGGATAGTGACCTGTGCTTGCACACAGGATTCTTGGTGGCTGCAGCAGTAGCATTAGCGTTTCATACCCATCTCTGGGGTCTGAGCACATAGCTGCCACTCGCACCCATCTCTGGAGCTTGTTTAGGTGGTGCTCTGCCTTCTGTGGGCAGACAGGGAAGGAATCCCCTCTCCTCATGTATCCCGAAACAATGGTCTTTTGCCTCTTAGACAGGCCCAAACATTTTCCTGGACTCCCTCCTGGCTAGCTGTGGTGCACAAGCCCCCTTCAGGCTGTGTTCACGCCGCCAACCCCAGTCCTCTCCCTGGGATCTGACCTCTGAAGCCCGAGCCTCAGCTCCCAGCCCCCGCCTGCCCCAGCGGGTGAGCAGACAAGCCTCTCGGGCTGGTGAGTGCTGGTCGGCACCGATCCTCTGTGCGGGAATCTCTCCGCTTTGCCCTCTGCACCCCTATTGCTGTGCTCTCCTCCGCGGCTCCGAAGCTCCCCCCTCCGCCACCCGCAGTCTCCGCCCATGAATGGGCTTCCTAGTCTGTGGAAACCTTTCCTCCTTCACAGCTCCCTCCCACTGGTGCAGGTCCTGTCCCTATTTTTTGTCTCTGTTTTTTCTTTTTTCTTTTGCCCTACCCAGGTATGTGGGGAGTTTCTTGCCTTTTGGGAAGTCTGAGGTCTTCTGCCAGTGTTCAGTAGGTGTTCTGTAGGAGTTGTTCCACATGTAGATGTAATTTTGATGTATTTGTTGGGAGGAGGGTGATCTCCATGTCTTACTTCTCCGCCATCTTGAAGGTCCCCCCGGTACTTTTAGTAATTTTTGCAGAACCACAGGCAATAACAATAGTGCTAGAGAACTGAAGAGGGGGAAAGTTCTCTTCCAGTTATCAAAAATGAGGAAAACATAGGTGTTTACTATCATTAATTGCTGAACTTTGACAATTTTCCAAAACAGAATTTTAAGCAAGTTATAATTATCTACAACAAAGAAGATGGTAAATTCACTAAGAATTACCCAGCTTCCTACTTTAAGGGTATAGTCTTCTATTAGTGTTGCTAGAGTAGATGAAGGGATTATGCAGAAATGGATGGTGCACAGGGGTTACAGGATACTTAGTATATACTCATTATTTCCTTGTGGGTAATGTTGAGAAAGGTAGGAATGGGGGTTTGCAATTTCATAGTCAGTGCTAATTAACAAGTCAGCTACTGTCTGGGGAGAGGAGGCTAATACGTGTGCAACAACTGGTGAACCATTGAAGACTAAATGCATTGTAGTGAGGATAACATGACCAGAGAGAGGATGCAAGTGATTCCTGGTGAGTTCATTAGGAAATAGTTCAAAAAAAGAAATAGAGTTTGAAGTGGGCCTTGGTGGCTAGAAGCCACTCAAAAGACTAAAATGGGAAGAGGAGAAAAATGTATTCAAAATAAAAAGAATGGCATCGTGGTCACTCATGGTACTTATTACACACTGCCTTGTATTTATTTGTATTCATCACTTATTTAGGTGCTGGTAAAATTAGGAATCTCTTTCCTTTGGGATCAGACCATACTGGGATTATTTTTATTGCAGTTTTTCATATGCCTTTTATTTTCTATGGTTTCTATCACATGCATTATTCAGAGATTATTGATACTGCTTTTAGCCCTTTGCCTGAAGGTGAGAATTTTCAGTTGTCTAGCAGTCCCAGAACTGCTCCTGTGGTGGCTAGGGATGGAAGACAAAGGGTTATCTGTAAGCCTCTGTAGTTCATGCAGACTATCTGTTTAAAAAAGGAGAGAACTTTTTCTAATCCTTTTAATTACTCTACTTATAATAAAATTAGGCTACCATTTGAAATCCTATTGTAACTCCTTTTGAAGTTTGGGGATACAAAGAGACAAGTTTTGCCCTAAAATTCATTTAAGGTTGTCTATTTATCAAAAATTTAAATGGATTCCTAAAATGAAAGAGCTTTAAGCAAGGGATCAAAGATGATACTTATTTCTCACAGGCAGATATGTAGCTTTCTTTCACAGCAGATGAATTTTAAAAAATTAAATGTTTATTATACTTAATTCTATGCATTCCCTTTAAAATAAATAAATATGTCAAAAAAGTGTTAACAGGCTTCTCCCACCCCATTTGGAGAAAATTTTAAAGGAATTTTGTAAATTTTATAGCTAGACTATACCGTTCTGGAGAACAAGAAATGCAACCTTCTATTTCTTAAATCTTCCACAAAGCCCTATAACCCATCTTTGTATGTGGTAGGTTCTTATCAAATATGTGTGGAATGAAACATGAAGCTATTACAGGGCAAGCCTGTGGAATGTAATTTAGTATTTGACTAAAATAGGAATTTAAGAGTTATCCATGGCAATAGTGGTGTACTTTTTTTTCTTTCTTTTTTTTTGGTGGGGGTGCAGATTGAGAGCAACAGAACTATATATAAAATAGTTAAAAGCAGAGTAGCTCTGATTGACATCTCTAAATGTCTAAGGTCCTGCAATAGTTTCTTAAGCCCACCCTTTTTCTATTACCTATAGCCCTTTGTTTTAGGACCTTGAGGACTTTGAGAAATTACAAAATATCAACATCATAAGATTTGTGGAATTGTATCAGGAATGACAAACTAGGTTATACACTGGTAGCAAACAATGAAGTAAGTCAGAAGCTTACAATGAAAGGCTTATTTCTCACAACATTATGGGTTCATTGCATGTCAGCAAAGGGGTCTCTGCATGGACTCAGAGATCCATACTGATAGGGGATCTATCTTCATACAAGCTTCCTTGTATGCAAAGGGACAAGGAAAAGAGAATGTGGAAACTATACACCTGCTTCCAGGAAAGGAGAGTGTGGGAACAACACACATACTTCTACTAAGAAATGCTGTTTTGCTTACATTTCATGACTATGCTGCCTGAATTCAAGTGGGCAGAGAAATTTAATCTTTGTGACAGAACTGACCTTTGAGAATTGCCCTAATGGTACCATGGATATATTCTAAAAATTTTCTGTTTCCTCAATAATAATTTACTCATCTATGGTTCATGAATTTATATAAATTCCTCCTTAGGTTTACATTTTTAACCTGTATTAGATCATAGAAAAATAAGCTTATATATAGATTACACTGTATTTAAATAGATAGATGATAGGTAGATAGATAGATAGATAGATGAATGATAGATTATACTATGTTAACTTTCCTTCTATATGTTGAAAAACTATCTGCTTTAGGTTGAAGGATTCAAGCATTCCAGATTGAATGAGCAAGTTCTTGTCTCCTCTTCATCATATCTATTTTTTAAAAATGCCTCAAATTATTCATAAACTTGTATCTTACAAACTTGAAAAAGATACTGAAGATGACATACTTTCTGTTTGCAAAATAATACAACAAATACTATGCAACTCATTTTAGTAGGGGAAGTAGCAGAAATTCGTAAAATATCATTAAAATTATAAAATTAAGAGGTTAAATGGTAAAGGCTTTGGAGTTTATGACTGTCTCCAAAGTTAGAAAAAGGACCCCACGGAGTGAGGCCCAAAATATAGACCAGAATTGGAATATGTATATTTACCTATGTAAACATAGTAAACAACAAGATTATCAATTTTCTAATTCCCGCTTGATATATACCATCAAAATAAATGTCTTTTAGTCTATGCTGACAACCATATCTCTCACCTAGGTTGTTTATTCAAGAAATGAAAACCAGCATTTCCTGTGCTCACAGAATGTTTTATGTATTTTTCAATAAATAAAAGGCCTTTTGACCAAGTGTTCCTTTCCTAGATGGGTCTATAGGTGTTAATAGGCTATGTCTGACTTTCATAATCCCTTGCTCAGCGTCCTGCCAGTCATTAACAAAGAATCCTGTGGTTCAGAGGCTCTGGCTTATTTCTATAGGAACTGCAGTACAACAAAGTTCTTCACTATTCTCATAAGACAAATGTACATCAAGCATTATAAAGGAATAAAGGAAGGAGAAAGCTTCATATAGGAAGTCTCATTTTAGGAGTGTGTGTGTTTGTGTGTGTGTGTGTGTGTGTGTGTGTAAAGATTGGGAGTAGCAAGAGGAAGAAATAGCATGAGTGATTATTTTTATAATCTTTATAATCTTTTTGTAATCTCTTCATACCTTTATTTTTATTACTATAAATTACTATTATAAATTATTTTTATTATTATAAATTACTATAAATTTATAATCTATAAATTATCTTTATAATCTTTTTATAATCTCTTTATATCTTTATTTTTATTACTCTTCTAGTTGGCCATTCCTTGAACTTTTCTTATTCTAGTACATCTATTCTCTTGGGTGCTTCACTTATGTTGGATGGTGTGCTAACTACTTTATGTAAATTATGATATTTAATTCTCTCTGGAGGCCAAAGAAGCATTCCATGTTGAGCTGAAGACACTTAGTCTCAAAAACAATACTTAATCTGCTCAAGGTTATAACATAGTACATGAAGAAGAAGACTCTGTACTCAAGCTGTGTAAATTCAGAATCTGTTCTCCTATTAGCTGTGGGTTTGTCATAAATGTATTATGCTGAAATACGCTCCTTCTACACCAACTTTGATGAGAATTTTGTCATGAATGGATGTTGAATTTTGTCAAATGATTTTGTCATATATATTGAGATGATCATTTAATTTTTATCCTTTTTGTTAATGTGATGTATCACATTGATTGATTTATGGATATTGAGCCATTCTTGCATCCCTGGAAAAAATCCCACTTGATCATGGTGTATGATCCTTTTTATATGTTGTTGAATTTGGTTCACTAATATTTTGTTGAGAATTTTTACATCTACATTTATCAGGGATATTGGCCTATAACTTTATTTTTTCATAGTATCTTTGTCTGTTTTTCGTATCAGGGTACTCGTGACCTCATAGAATGAATTTGAGAGTGTTCCACCCTCTTCAGTTTTTTAGAATAGTTTGAGAAGGATAAATATTTGCTCTTCTTTACATGGTTGATAGAATTCCTCTGTGAAGCCATCTGGTCCTGGACTTTTGTTTGCTGGGAGTTTTGTTTTGGTTTTTTACTACAAATTCAATTTCAGTACTAGTAATTGGTCCTTTCAGATTGTCTGTTTCTTCCTGATTAAGTCTTGGAAGATTGTATGTTTCTAGAAATGTATCCATTTCTTCTAGGTTGTCTAACTTGTTGGCATATAAGTGTTCGTAGTATTCTCTTATGATTCTTTGTGTCTCTGTGATACCAATTGTAATATTTCCTCTTTCATTTCTTATTTTGTTTATTTGGGTCCTCTCTCTTTTCTTCTTGATAAGCTTGGATAAAAGTTTATCAATTTTGTTTATCTTTTTTAAAATACAGCTCTTAGTTTCATTTATATTTTCTATTATTTTTTCATCTCTATTTCCTCTCTCATCTTTATTATTATTTTCTTCCTTCTGCTGATTTTGGGGCTTTATTCATTCTTCTTTTTCTAATTCCTTTATTTTATGGTGGGTTAGGTTTTTCTTGTTTCTTGTGGTAGGCCTGTATTGCTGTAAACTTCCCTCTTAGAACTGCTTTTGTTGTATGCCATAGATTTTAGAAAGTTTTCTTTCCATTTTCATTTGTCTTGAGGTATTTTCTGATTTTCTCTTTGATTTGTTAGACCCACTATATTTTTATTAGTATGTTGTTTAGTCTCCATGTGTTTTTGCTTTTCCTATTTTTCTTCCTGTAACTGATTTCTAACTTCATACTGTTGTGGTCAGAAAAAAAAATTGACTTAATTTCTATCCTCTTAAATTTGTTGAATCTTGTTTTGTGGCTTAGCATGTGATCTGTCTTGGAGAATATCCCATGTGCACTTGAAAAGAATGTGTTTTCTTCTGTTTTTGGATGAAAAGACCACTGTTTCTTTATTCATTTTCTTTCTGGATGATTTGTCCATTGATGTCAGTGAGCTGTTAAAGTCCCCTACTATCCCTTTATTACTGTCAATTTCTCCCTTTACATCTATTAATATTTTCTTTACATACTTAGGCACTCCTGTATTAGGTGCATATATATTAATGAGTGTTATATCCTGTTCTTGTATTGATCCTTTATCATTATATAATATCCTTCTTTGTCTTTTGTTATAGACTTTGTTTTATTTTGTCTGGTAATGATGTTTCCATTTGTGTGAAATATCTTTTTCACTTCCCTCACTTTTATTCTCTGTGTGTCCTTAGCTCTGAAGTGCTTCTCCTTTAAGCAGCATATAGATGGGCCTTGTTTTTTTATCCAATCAGTCACCACTATGTCTTTTGATTAGGGCATTTAGTCCATTGACATTTGAAGTGATTATTGATTGGTCTGTATTTATTGCCATTTTGTTACTTGCTTTTTTGGCTGTTTTTATAATTCTTCTCTGTTCTTTTCTTCTTCCTTTAGTTTCTTCCCTTGTGGTTTGATGATTTTCTTTAGTAGTATGCTTGTGTTCCTTTTTCTCTAATTTTTTGTGTATCTATTGAGTTTTTAAATTTTTACTTACCATGGGGTTCCTATATGTTGACCTATAATTATATCTACTTGTTTTAAACAGGTAGCCACTTAAGTTCAACTGCATTCTAAAGATCTAGATTTTTACTCCCCTCCCACACATTTTGTTTCTAGTCTTTATATTTATCCCTTCTCTGTTCTTTGTAGTTATAGTTGGTTTTATAATTTTTTTTCTTTTAAACTTTTTACCAGCTTAAGTGGTTGATTCTCAGCCTTTGCTATATATTTGCCTTAACTACTGAGATTTTTCTTTTCCTATAGATACTTCTTTACTTATGACATGTCTTTGTGTGGCTCTCTTTGGGTTCATCTTGTTTGGAACCTTCTGTTTTACTTGTGCCTGGATATGTTTCCTTCTTCAGGTTTGGGAAGATTTTAGCCATAATTTCATCAAATGCATTTTTTACCCTTTTCTCTCTCTCCTCCTGGGTCCCCTATAATGTGAACATTGGTATGCTTGATGTTGTTCTAGAGGCCCCTTAAACTGTTCTATTTTTTTAGTTTGTTTTTCTTTTTGCTGTTCTGATTGGGTGATTTCCATTATTATATCTTGTAGATCACTTATGCATTCTTCTGTATCACCTAGGTTGCTGTAAATTCCTTCTAGTTTTTTTGTTTGTTTGTTTGTTTATTGTATTCTTCAATTCTAACTAGTTCTTTTTTATATTTTCTAGTTCCTTGTTAAAATTCTCACTGTGTTCATAAATTAAATTCCCTAAATTATTTAGCATTTTTATTAATAATTCTTTGAACTCTTTATCTGGCAACTTATTTACTTCTGTTTCATTAGTTGTCTTTTTCAGGTATTTTTCTTGTTCTTTCAATAGGAACATATTCCTCTGTCTTCTCATTTTGCTTAAATTTCTCTGTCTCTATGAAATTATGTGAAACAGATACTTATTGCAATCTTGAAAGGGTGTCCTTGTGTGGGAGCACACCTATACCCTCTGTGTGTGCCTAATATCTTTGGTGAAAGAACTAGATCTGACATGAACACAAGTCACATCTTTCCTCAGTGTGTGCTGGCAGTTATTAACCTAGTTGTAAGTGGGGCTAAAGATGGAGGGACTAGAGCCAGAGCCAGGTGTGAGCCAAAACTTTGCCTCTGCTCATTGGCCAGCACCAGCCTATTGCCAGTGGTGTCAAGTCCCATGTTTCTGGAGAAGCCCTGAGGGTCGAGTCTGAGCTTGCTCCTTTCCCTTTAATGAGTGTTCTCCCCCTTCCCAGCACCAGCACCCTTGCTCTAGAGGGGACCAATGCTGGAACAAGAGGGGCTGGTCCTGGTTCTCAGCAAAGGTCTAGGCACAAACCATGGCAGCCCCATCTGCAGTCAGAGACCCAGTCTGCTTTTGATGTGTTGCCTCCGTGAGCACCAGTAATGATTGCCCCTGCCCGCTCAGATGCCACTCCATGTCTGAGCCACCTTTGTCCCTCACAGCTGAGCTCTCCCCTAGGCCATGGCAGGCAGCAGCCCTCCTCCCAGTGTGGAGCTGCGTCATGATCAAAGGGGTCAGAGCTGACACTCAGCTGAAGCTGGGGCACATGCCAAAACTGGTGCAGGAAAGCAGGCAACGTCCCATGCAGTTTCAGTCTGCCCTCTCTGCCCTTTTTCCCCCAGAGTAAGCAATCACATGCATGCTCCTCATGAAGAGAGTCCAGGCTTCCCATATCCTTTCTTTCAGTTCCACTGGCCCTCCAACCAGCCAACAGGACTACTCTTCCCAGTCTCAGACCCCAGGGCAGGGGCACCCAATGTGTGCCTCCACCTGCTCACTCCCAAGGGAAGATCTGTGCCTGTGTAATCTCTATTCTCCTCTGAGTCCCTTCCCAGGAGCACAGGTTGCAACCTGATTGCTTCCCTTCCTACCTGATTCCATGTGGATCTACAAGAGTGTTTCTGCGAGTCTCCAGTTAGATTTTAGTGAGAATTGTTCCACATGTCAATGTATATTTGATATATTCATGGAGGAGGGAGGGGAGGGAGTTCTGAGCCCTCTTACTCCACCATCTTGATCAGTAAGCATGATGAGCTTATTAGAACTGATTTCTGGGACCTACTTCCAGAGTTTCTGATCTAGTAAATCTGGAGTGGGACCTGAGGGTTGGCATTTATAACAGGTTTTCAGGTGATGCTGATGATTCTGGTTCAGGGACCACACTTTGACCCCTATGCGTTAGAGTCAAAATAGCTTAGAGTAGCCCGTTATTAGCCTTAGACATCTTCCCTAAAGTATACTAAAATTGTGAACTCTCCACCTGATCATTGGAGATATATTGAAGAATTTTGTTTGTTTTCATAATATACTTAAAAGAGAGATCCTAGAAAAAATTATAGCTCCAAGATAGTATAAAACAACAGCAACAAAAACAAAACATCTGGCAGAGGTAACATGAAAATCATGGTGTCATTTTCTATGATGGTTCTAAGGAGTTCACTCATCTTAGAGAAAATTTAAGGTAGACTTTTATAAATATAATGTAGTCTTTTTACTGTGCTCTGGACATGTTTTTTTGACCAAATATAAGTAACATGTTAATTAGTTAAAATGAGCTCAAATTGCCCTCATATTGTGATAAATCAGTTTCAAAAAAAAATACTATCCTGCATGTGAATTTTACCAAAGAAATAATTTTGTGTACTTGAGTCCCTTAGTCTAGAAATATGTACTTCTTAAAAAGCCTCTGGTGTAATTAGCATGTAGTTCTTATTCTTTATGACCTTTTCATGCTTTAAAAAAGAGACAGTAGTTCTCATATATGCAGAGTCTAAACTTATTTTTTAAATAGAAAGTTGAACGTTGTAGATGGAAGTATGATTCAAATAGTATAGCATAAATTATCACAATTGGAAAGAGAAGAACATTAGTTTAACATTACATATCTGCCTGGAGAAAGTTACAATAATGGTGAAAAAATCACAACAACAACAACTGTCTCTAGAAACAGTTATAAAATGCACTAATTTTTTAAGAAACTTTACCTATGTCTCATAAATAAGCACACAATTCATACCTACTGTCATTCTTATACCCTAAACTTAGGGAGGGTATGTAACAACGACAATTCCGCTTTTTAATATTTAGGGGAGAGTTGTACTGATGCAGATGCAATAAAAATTCAATAGAATATAAAGTTCTACCAAGCACTAATTTTATCTAAATTTTAGCAAAAATGAAACAATAAATAACTTGAGGCATAAAAATTATAATTTCACAACTTGAAGACAATTTAAGGATTATTGCAGATGTTGCTCATTGTTCACCCAAAATCCAGTATCCCTTCAGCCATAGAAATAGAATTTTGGCCAAGCTCATGTCTACTCAGCCATACCACTTTTCTTAGCTTTGTTTAAATTTAGGTGTGG
Organism: Mesoplodon densirostris; assembly: GCF_025265405.1. Classification (NCBI taxonomy): domain Eukaryota; kingdom Metazoa; phylum Chordata; class Mammalia; order Artiodactyla; family Ziphiidae; genus Mesoplodon; species Mesoplodon densirostris. Next base: position 182,354,655 of record NC_082661.1, read on the forward strand.
CTGTGTGTCTAAGTTCTTACCAGTGGAGTACAGTCAGAAGAAATGGGTGCCACTTACAGGATGTGGAATTAACTAAGGGTGTGTCTCTTCCATATTTTCTTTCTTCTTCCCACCAATTGAAATCCAGGAGAACAAAACTCTTATTATACAGACCACGCCAATGCCTAGGGTTGGAGTTAGAATATAGTATAAGGAACCTAGGTCCCTTAATGAACAAGGTAGAGCAGATTTTCTTGGTAACCTGGAGCACTCACCTTGGACTGCTACAAGGGGGAATAATAAATTTCTATTTTTTGTCACTTAGTTATTATTGGAGATATATATATATATATATATCTTTTTTATTTATATATTTATATTTTTATTTTTATTTATTTATATATTTATATAATGTAAATATATATTTATATATAATATATATAATTATTTATTTATTTATTTATATAAATATATAGTATGTATTTTACAGAAGCCTAGCTTTGAACCCAAGTAATATACTGTGGTTTAGTTTAACCCTTTCAGTGTAAAGATCTAGAAAGAGGAAACCTAGGGATGTTGTTTAAGGAAATATTGATAGAAAATGGTAGAGCCAAAACTTGAACTGAACACCTGGGCAGTTCAGTACATTAAATATGTACTAACAATGACTTTATAGTTAAGCAACTATGGAGCAGAAAGCCCCACAGGCAACAAGTCATCACCGAATGGGAATGATTACACCTCATCCCTGTCCATAGAACCAGGCCAGGTAAAGGTCACCATAAAGTAAATGAACCTAAATCTTCAGGGCTACTCACTTGCATGGGCCCTTTTCAAGTTCTTGGAGGGGACTATAAAACTTGAAAATATAAGATATTTTAATTGAAATTGTTTAATCTACCCCTAACATTCCAGAAATTTAAGGAGAAGATTATAAGTGGAGACCCATGTGAAACAGATCTGTAATAAATATTATGGAGAACTGCTGGGAAATGATGTCTTATTATTAAGACTCTGTTGCATTATTACTATCTAAGAGGAAGACGCATCAACACATTAATTTGTTTTTTCTGTTACCTAAGTGCTTTCTCTACTTAAATCCTTCCTGAACTCAGAAATGGTGTCTGACTCTCTTCATGGCACTAACAATCAATGACCTTTTGTTTTCAGAATTTGAACAGGAGAAGAGAAGTATTTCCCCAGGGCCTGATGGTGTTATTCATTCGAGTAGATGTTTAAAGTTGTGAGTTGCACTGTATCAGCTCTAGATACAAATCATGAATGAGAGTCATGCATGATTTTTTTTTTTTTTTTTTGCGGTATGCGGGCCTCTCACTGTTGTGGCCTCTCCCGTTGCGGAGCACAGGCTCCGGATGCGCAGGCCCAGCGGCCATGGCTCACGGGCCCAGCCGCTCCGCGGCATATGGGATCCTCCCAGACCGGGGCACGAACCCGTATCCCCTGCATCGGCAGGCGGACTCTTAACCACTGCGCCACCAGGGAGGCCCCCCATGCATGATTTTTTTAATAAATGTTTTTTGTGAGTGTTTGTGATATGAGGAATCTTCTGAAGTGTGAAGTTTAAGTTATAGTATTACTTCTTGTCTGGATTTTAGGGCAATAGTGACTATGACTTCTCTTCCATCTCATACTCTCTTGTGTTTGATAAGAGTCTGTGTGGCTACAGGACATGTTCATACTGCAATACTATTTCTTTTCTTATACTTTTCTGCCATGAAGCTGAGTGAATTGTCACAGTGGGTAGTAGGAATATCCTTGCAAGCCATTCTCTACATCACATGTTGAAATGACTGTCAAACACATAAATACATCTTGCTAAACTTAAATTATCTTAATTCAGCTTCTCCTCAGCCAGTTCCCAAAACAATGTTCTGTTCAATTCTTGCACCATAGGTATATCAACATTTTAAAAGCCTTAAGATATAATATAAAAGATTAAGAAGATAAGTGCAAATAAAAAGAAGATTGTTGAGCATTTGTTCAAAATGTCGATAAGACCCAGATATGTTGTTTTTATTGCAATTTGGAAAGATGTTTTGAGACAGTCAACTAAACAAGTGAAAATGTATGGAATCTAGAATTGATGTACATAAAGTATTACTTTTTGTCATCATTACATTTATTTATTAAATAACAGAATATTCACATAAAAACACATGGAATAGAATAGAAAAATACATGGAAATAGAATTCACAAAGATGTGTAATTAAATCGATAAAAATTATTTTGATATCTGCAAGCTAATTGTAATAAAATATCAGATAAAATCAGAGCAACAATTTATTTAGAGAAGACACTAAATTTTAGTAGAAAAACAGAATATATTTTTCGATTGTTAATCAATGACAAGAAATGTGACTTAAGATATCAGAAAAATATTCCTTTCTAATTTCGCAAAAAACACTAACATCAAAGAAATAGCATAAAGCAAAATATGCTACTCTAATGAGACATTGATGTCAAAGTAGTCAGAGAATCATTACTTCTAAAGGTACTTAAGATTAATCATCACAGAAGAAAACTGTAAATGCTCTGATATCTTACAGCTCATTTAAGAACCTGCTAGAGGTTTTACATGTTACCAATTATAAGATGTGAAGGTGATATATATTTTTCTAAAGTATATAATACAATAATAAATAATAAAAGCAAATAATAAATGCTTGTTTTATTATTTATTATTTAATAAATACTAATGAAGAGAAACAATAAATAATAAAAGTAAACAATAATAAAAACAAATTTTAACCAGCTATGTTAGAGAAAAGGCTCAATTATATTTTAATTTTTTCAGTAAAAACATTAAGAAGTCATTTTTTTAAAGACTTATTTTTATTATAAAGACACACTTTGTAGTTATGATTAAATCAAAAATAGAGTGAGCAAACCTTTTCTCTGTGTATGTTTTTTTTTAATTAATTTTTATTGGAATATAGTTGCTTTACAATGTTGTGTTTCTGCTGTACAGCCAAGTGAATCAGTTATACATATACATATATCCATTCTTTTTTTAGATTCCCTTTCCATCTAGGTCACCACAGAGCACTGAGCTCCCTATACTATACAGGAGGTTCTTATTAGTTATCTATTTGATACATAGTATCAATAATGTATAAATGTTGATCCCAATCTCCCAATTCATCCCACCCCTTCCTTCCTCCCTTGATATCCATAAGTTTATTTTCTATATCTGTGACTCTGTTTCTGCTTTGCAAATAAGTTCATTTGTACCATTTTTCTAGATTCCACATATAAATGATATTATATGATATTTGTCTTTCTGACTTATTTCACTCCATATGACAGTCTCTGGGTCCATCCATGTTGCTGCAAATGGCATTGTTTTATTCCTTTTTTTGGCTGAGTAATATTCCATTGTAAATTTACCACATCTTCTTTATCCATTCCTCTGTCAGTGGACACTTAGGTTGTTTCCTTGTCCTGGCTATTGTAAATAGTGCTGCAATGAACATCAGGGTGCATGCATCTTTTCGAATTACGATTTTTTTCTGATATATGCCCAGGAGTGGGATTGCTGGATCATATGGTAGTTCTATTTTCAGTTTTTTAAGGAAACTCCATACTGTTCTCTATAATGGCTGTACCAATTTACATTCCCACCAGCAGTGCAAGAGGGTTCCCTTTTCTCCACACCCTCTCCAGCATTTATTGTTAATAGATTTTTTGATGATGGCCATTCTGATGGTGTGAGGTTATGCCTCATTGTAGTTTTGGTTTTCATTCCTCTAATAATTTAGTGATGTTGAGCATCTTTTCATGTGTTTTTTGGCCATCTGTTTGTCTTCTTTGGAGAAATTTCCATTTAGATCTTCTGCCCAATTTTTGATTTTTTTTGTTTTTTTTTTATTGAGCTGCATGAGCTGTTTGTATATTTTGTACCATAAATTTGTGGTATTTTGCTATTGCAACCCTATCAGACTAATACAGTATATTATATAAATACACATTCTGTTGTTGTATGAGAAAGAACATGAGCCTTGTGGTCTGACAGACTGGATTTGTAGGAAATATGCCTCTGCCATTTATTACTGATGTGACTGTATACCTGTGGTTACTTTAACTAAGCTAAACCTAGAGTTTCCTGATCTGTTAAATGGACATAATGATCTCTACCTGATATACTTGTACAGGTTGAATATGTTGATATTTACCACAAGCCTGAAATTTAATAAGCTATAGGAATTAGTCCCTTTTTACTACTTTTGATCACAGAAAGCAGTATTCCTACTGTTCCTATTCAGCAAAGACAATGCACTTATGTAACATTGCCAAGTAGATCTCCTTTAATAAAAGATTTTATCATTATAATCCCCCTCAGTGCAGGACAATTAACATGAAAATAATTTGACACCATTATATACCATTTAATTTTGTACATTTAAAAACTATTTTGAAGCAGAGGATAGGAGCTGGGGCACAGGGCAAAAACTATAGATTGAAGGTTGGAAGGGGGTTGCAAAAGGCATTATTAGTAGGAAATCAAAATCATAAAGCTTTGTTTTGGAGGGCTGGAGGGCAGAAAAAGGTTGAGAGTAGTGGTATTTCTAGATATTTGGAGGACCGACCTGGGTGAAGAGCAGAAAAATACTCAAAATAAGATAGGCAGATCAAGCTGAACACCATCCACTTCAGTTACATGCTTTGTGGAGTTGCTTAGATTTTAAGTACTGTAGGTTTAAGAGAAGAGAGCAAGAGAAAGAATGTTTTGAATAGTTCATATGTTATATCGTGGCCATGAACTGGTGTTTCACAAAGAAAGGATTCTTATAATGACAAAGAGGAAGATGGCATGTAGGGGAGAGAATATTGCTTGGACTTAAGGTATGTGTGAAGCTCCAAAAAGCAAATATCTGCTAATAGTTGCTGCAAACTACTGTTCAGTTCTTATCTAAATACAGAATGAAATGTAGACTTGGTTACATTTGTGTGCTCTGCCAGTGCTTACATTTTTCTAGAGATAATGATTTCTATTTAAAGTGTGCCTTTGAATCTAAGATGTAAAATCAAAACTCAAGTGAGCACTTTGTAAACTATAATACACCATGCAAATGTTGCTATTTATATAGAGAGAGAGAACTGGAAGAAGCAAACATATTGCCTTAACATATTCTTTTTATTTATTTATTTATTTATTTATTTTGTGGTACGCAGGCCTCTCACTGTTGTGGCCTCTCCCGCTGTGGAGCACAGGCTCCGGATGCTCAGGCTCAGCGGCCATGGCTCACGGGCCCAGCCACTCTGCAGTATGTGGGATCTTCCCAGACCAGGGCACGAGCCCGTGTCCCCTGCATCGGCAGGCAGACTCTCAACCACTGCGCCACCAGGGAAGCCCCTGTCTTAACATATTCTTAATGAATGTCACTGACTTCAGTTTCCATAATAATTGAAACAGAACAATATACAGGTTATTCTTTGACCTGTGAATTGAACAACGTCTCCCACAAAGGCTTTTCTGAAATTGTAAGATTTATATTTAGGCAGGATCTCAAATCTGATGTATTTTCCCATTAGTTTACATATCTCGTAAAGTACATTTTCTTAAAAGAGAAGGGTTTAGAAAGTAGTGCTCAGAGTTTACCTGGAGTGAGAAACTAGTTTGGCTATGAAAACTTTGGCTTTAGCAATTATTGCATTCTCTACTCACCTAATCTAGCACTCATTACATCATTATCTTCTCTCCACTTGCAACGAGGTTTTGTGTTATACTCATGAATATTGATAAAATTTCCTACATGTATTAGCTCTAGGTCTTTCATGCTCAAAGTGATTCTCAGGTTTTGTAATAACTGATAACCAGTAACTCCTTGTACAAGGACTCAATAATTGCTGTTCTTCCTTATATAAAAGCTTGAGAGTATCCTGCCATTTTTTATTGGAGCCAGTACCCCATCAGAATTCTAAAATTAAGATATTGATTTTTTTTAACTCATCAGAAAGGTAAAAAAAAAAAAAAGTCCTTTGAGGTACATTGTGTTTCTTTGTTTATATTAAGAAGCTAATATTCTAAATTGTCAGTGTGCTTCTTTCAGTGAGGCTAAAGACATTTTCTCCATTAACTGGAGTAATTTAGAAAACAAGGATAAGGAAACATGAATCTGTTTTCCTAATAGTTTCCTAAGAAAATTTGTGTTTTTTTTCTTAGTGGATGGATTTATAAATAGTCTAGTTATTTTGATAGCTTAAATCAGGTTTTGTGGCTTAAAAAATTATCCATTCATAAACATTTTCATCTCATACATTTCCCCATCTCAGTAAAAGGTAACTCTTTTCCAGTTGCTTCTGCAAAAGACAGTGGAGTTGTCTTTAATGCTTCTCTTTTTTAGCATTCTCCATATCTAATTTAACATCAAAAGCTGACAGTATACTGAAAAGAAATCAAATCTATCTGGAATTCTTCCAGTTTTTACCACTACTAGTATCACTTAGCTTCTAATATGCCAAACAGATATTGGAAAGTTATTACCTGTTTTCACCCTTACTCTCCCCCTTCACCAGTCCATTCTCAATACTGGATCCAGAATTATTCTATTAAAGTTCAAGTCACATAATATCGCTCCACTGCTCAAATTCTTATACCAGCTTTCAAAATAGTAAAAGTCCCAAGTATCTATTAACTGCAGAATGGATAAATAAATCATGATATAGCTGTACCATGGAATACTATACAGGAATGAAAATGAAAAAAATTACTGCTACTTGCAGTTAGATGGCGTAGACATAAGAACAGTGTTGTGTCAAAGAAGATTAACACAGAAGAGGGCATAATTAGATTATTTTTCATAAAGTTCAAGTATAGTCAAAATTAGTCTGTATTAACTAAAGTTAGACCAGTGGTTAGATTTTGGGAGGTGTGGTAGTAACTGGAAAGGAATATGAGGGGTATCTGGGATGGGGTAATATATTATTTCTTGTTCTGGATAATGATTAAACATATTCACTTTATTAAAAAAAACAAATATACCTTTGTGATTTGTTCATTTTTGAATATATTTGTTGATCTTGAAAAAATGCTTACTTTTGTAAAGAACAGATTGTTACATGTGGATATCTATCTATGCCTATGAATATGCAAAATTATTGTGCAAGTGCAAAAAAGTTATAAGTTGTATGGTTTTTATGTAAAAATGTCTTATATCGAAAAAGTATGCATTTTGTGACATAGAATGCTTTACAACATGAAGTCAAGCCAAACATAGCCAAGATAATGACTCACACAATTTATTCTTATTACTTTACATTTTAAACTAGGAAAATGAGTTTTATAAATAATTAAGGTATTGGATGTGATAGAAATTGTGATAAAATCACATATATTTGGAATACTTCATTTTCTCCATAGCTGAGTAGGTAACATCATATTCTATGTTATCTACCATGGCATTTGTCAGTCTGACTTTTTCAAGAAAAAATGAAGAAACAGTTTGCACAGTGGGAGGCAAGTGTCACATTGTAAATTTCTACTTCTGTTAAGCAATATGAATAATAGTGCAAAACATTAAATGAGATATTGTTTAAATTGGTTTGACTTTAAGCAGCTGAAGTAACATTAAATAAGTTACTGCCACACTGTATTTTTGTGTCTTGAAAGAATGACTGCAGACTCCTAAAATAGTTTAGTAACCTACCACCAGGCAGGAACTTGCATACTGGGAGAATTAGGCTATTTCATATAAATATTTTAAATCTTTTTTTAATGTCTCTGGAAGACTAGACTTTTTGAGTGAGCATATATGGATCATATTATGTTATAATTGACCCTGAGGCTGTACCCCAATTGTGCTATTGTGAAGAACACGTTAAAAAATATATTTTTAAAAGAAAATTTTGTATATAAATATGGTTTTTAAAATATATTCTCTTATAACAGGAAATACCATTCCAAAACAAAACCCACAAGCCTTCTAACTAAAATGGGAAAATCATCCACATTGCCCATATATGGTTTTAACCTTTGTTTTCTCAGTCACACATCTACTGGTACCATAGACTGTTACCTCCCTGGTTTCCCTCCCCACTCGCCATATGGCTGGTCATCTGTTATATGATAAGATAATACAGTATGTTCCAGTCTACAGGGGAGATGTCTTTGCTGTAGAAAGTAATGTCCAAATCTCAACAAACCTGGGCTCGATGATTCTTCATGTGTAAATCACACTTTGCTCTCAAAAAAAAAAAAAAAGTAAATTAATCTCATTTTTTTTTTCTGTTCACTAGGATAAAAGCACCCTTCCTTCTGCCAAGGTATGTGGCCAGATTCAAGCTTCCATGATTTCTGAGTAGGCTGGCGTCTTATTCTTTCTTCAGCTTTTCTCACGTGACTGAGTAATTAGTTAAAAGCCCGCAGAAGATGCTTTTGAAACACTAGACAACCTGCTCTTTTGTACATAATGGACTAAATAGCAAATTCTTATTATACTTTTACATATGTCAGTGTGAAATTGAGCAAGAAAGAAAAATCCACCCTCTAAAAGATTTGGAATATATTCAAAATGAGTGTGTGAGCATTTCCAGCGACAAATATATATCTGTAAGGCTTTTTTGTTTGTTTGAGGCAGGTAGAAAGCAACTTCAAGTTTAATCGGTATAAGGACAGTATGCGAAAGCATTTTACTCATCTTCCAATATTGAATGATACTGAAGATAGAACACCAAGATACTAGAAGCATGCTAAAAATTATAATTGCTTTTATAATTACAAAAAGACTACTTTATCAGTGAAAAGCTTTCAAAAAATAGAGACATAGACAGTAAACAATGAAAGCTCTTTCATATTTGCAACCCCACAGGTTACCATTATTAACTGTTTGATAAAAACAAGCAAACAAAAAATCATTTTTTCCCCTTTTCATTTTCTCTGTATCCTTACAGGTTGAGATGTAAAAATGAGAAATAATCCATTCTAAGTAGGTGAAAGCTAAGATGACGACAAGCATCTCTTACTCCTTTCTTTCAGGGTCAGACTTCTGGAAATTATCTTGATCAGCCTTTAGTTCCTCAGATATTTTTGTCTACCTTACGCAATCTATACTTTTCAAGAGAATTCATGATAGTCTAATTACCAAAGGTTCAATGCTATTTCTTATTTTAATCCACCTGTCTTTTTCATTGACACTGCTGACTAGTTACGTTTGTTGACTCTCTCTTTTACTCCATTATGTATGATTCTGGACTCTCTTGGCTATCTTCCCACTTCTGTTTACTTCTCAGTCTCCTTTGCTGGCTTGTCCTACTCTGTTCTTTCCTAACACTGGCATTTTTTTTTCTTCCCAGCATTTTCTCCTTTCTCTCTATTAGATTATCCATTCTCCTTGAGTAATATAATTACTACCCCAGGTTTCCACTAAAATCCATGTTCATAACGGTCTTTGGAATGCTCCATTCAAATCTTCCAGTCTTGTATGATTCCAACTACCCACTGTTTCCATGTCTAGATTCAGGTGGCTGAGAGTTACTAGGGAAAACACAATATGGCAGACTGATATCACTATAAAATAATGATTTTAACTTCATTTGAACCCTTAATATCTGCAAATCCTACTGATTTTTTCTGTCTATCCAGATCTCTCACTACTTGGAACTACAATTTGAAAACTTCTATACTCTCTTCAAACTTGCTATTAATGCATTCCACATTAATGTTTGCTGTATGACCTTGCCTCCTACTCTATAGATTAAAAATAGCAAAAACAAATGTCAGTATTCTCTACCAAACCTACATGCCTAGCACTTCTAACATTCTGGATTATTCCACTTCCAGTAGAAAGGTTGCTCCTATTACCATAGCTAACATCCCCAAGTTCTTCTGGACCTGTTCCTTCTTGTATTCTCAGGAATCTTACTTACTTAATTATATTTATATTATATATTTTATTTATGTTTATTTATTGTATATTTATACTATGTATTTTTTGTGTGTTTTATTTCTTAAATGGATTCTCCCCCACATATTTTAAACATGCACAAGTTACATTTAAACAAAAATTCCTCCAGTTATAGGCTCCCTCTCTCTCTTTCTTCCTTTGTAGCCGAACTTCTCAAAAGAAAAGATATTATCTTTGTGTCCCCTCTTCCTGTTCATTTCTTCAATTGTCTGGCTTCTGTTCTTAAAGTCAACAATTGTTTATATAATACTAGAGACAAGGTACATATTTCACTCTTCAATGTTTATAATTTCCTAACACTCTACAGTGTAGACCACTTTCTTCTTGACGCGGTTTCTTCCGTTGGCATCCATAAACCCACACTCTCCTGGCTTTCTTTCTGTCTTTCTTAGCTTTCCTTTCCACTACTCCTTTGCAAGTTCATTTTCTTCTTCTCGGGTCTTTAGGTGTCCTCCAAGGTACAATGCTCTCCTTACTCCAAAATCTCTCACTTATCCCTTAGATTATTAAGATAATCTTATTCATTCATTTTTAAGATAAAAAAAATTCTTATTTTGATCACGGTTAGATGCAGGTTATTCAAAAATCTATATCTCCATTGCCGCCTTCTGTATGCCTCAGACCTAAGAGTTCAATAGCATTTATATTTCTACTTAGATATTTCAAAGGTGCTTCAAACTCAGCATGTCCAAACTTAAACTCATGGCCCTTCATTCCAAATCACCACACTGCCCACCACTTTCACTCTCTTTACTGCTACTCTGCTTTCAAATCCATTACCAGATTTTATTGATTCTATTTCTTAAATATCTATTGTGTTCACTTTTCTTAATTTTCTTTATCATCTGAGTTAAAGCTTTCATTATCCCTCATTTTAGATCATCATAATAGTCCCCAACTGGTGTACCTACATTCACTTTTGACCATTTCTATTTCTGTGTCCATAGGGCAGAGTGTTATTTTCAGAATACAAATTTTCATTTCTCTTATACAGACCTCAGTTCTACTCCACTTATATACCCACCGCATAATATCATTTAATAACTTACTGTTGTTCTTGGGATAAAGAAAACAATTTTAACATAATTTTTAAGGAATCTCATGAGCTAATATCTTACTACATTTTCATGTTTTTCTTATGGGACTCTCACCTTTATTTACTGGGTTCCAACTAAAAAAGACAATTATTTTCTCAAAAGTATGAATTTGCCTACCTTAGGACCTTGGCTAATTCCTTTTTTAAAAAAATTTAATTCTATTTACTTTTTCATACAGCAGGTTCTTATTAGTCATCAATTTTATACACATCAGTGTATACATGTCAATCCCAGTCACCCAATTCATCCCACCACCCCCCACCACCCCCACGGCTTTCCCCCCTTGGTGTCCATACGTTTTTTCTCTACATCTGTACCTGAACTTCTGCCCTGCAAACCGGTTCATCTGTACCGTTTTCCTAGGTTCCACATATATGCGTTAATATATGATATTTGCTTTTCTCTTTCTGACTTACTTCACTCTGTATGACCATCTTTAGGTCCATCTGTGTCTCTACAAATGACCCAATTCCGTTCCTTTTTAAGGCTGAGTAATATTCTATTGTGTATATGTACCACATCTTCTTTACCTATCTGTCTGTCGATGGGTATTTAGGTTGCTTCCATGACCTGGCTATTGTAAACAGTACAACAATGAACATTGGGGTGCATGTGTCTTTTTGAATTATGGTTTTCTCTGGGTATACGCCCAGGAGTGGGATTGCCGGGTCATATGGTAATTCTATTTTAGTTTTTTAAGGAACCTCCATACTGTTCTCTGTAGTGGCTGTATCAATTTATATTCCCACCAACAGTGCAAGAGGGTTCCCTTTTCTCCACACCCTTTCCAGCATTTGTTGTTTGTAGATTTTCTGATGATGCCCATTCTAACTGGTGTGAGGTGATACCTCATTGTAGTTTTGATTTGCATTTCTCTAATAATTAGTGATGTTGAGCAGATTTTCATGTGCTTCTTGGCCATCTGTATGTCTCCTTTGGAGAAATAACTATTTAGGTCTTCTGCCCATTTTTGGATTGGGTTGTTTTTTTCTTTAATATTGAGCTGCATGAGCTGTTCATATATTTTGGAGATTAATCCTTTGTCCATTGATTCATTGGCAAATATTTTCTCCTATTCTGAGAGTTGTCTTTTTGTCTTGTTTGTAGTTTCCTTTGCTGTGCATAAACTTTTAAGTTTCATTAAATCCCATTGTTTATTTTTGTTTTTATTTCCACTACTCTAAGAGATGGATCAAAAAAGATCTTGCTGTTATTTATGTCATAGAGTGTTCTGCCTATGTTTTCCTCTAAGAGTTTTATAGTGTCTGGCCTTATATTTAGGTCTTTAATCCATTGTGAGTTTATTTTTGTGTATGGTGTTGTGGAGTGTTCTAATTTCACTCTTTTACATGTAGCTGTCCAGTTTTCCCAGCACCACTTATTGAAGAGACTGTCTTTTCTCCATTGTATATCCTTGCCTCCTTTTTCATAGATTAGTTGACCATAGGTACATGGGTTTATCTCTGGGCTTTCTGTCTTGTTCCATTGATCTATATTTCTGTTTTTGTGCCAGTACCATATTATCTTGATTACTGTAGCTTTGTAGTATAATCTGAAGTCAGGGAGTCTGATTCCTCCAGCTCCGTTTTTTTCCCTCAAGACCGCTTTGGCTATTCGGGGTCTTTTGTGTCTCCATACACATTTTAAAACTTTTTGTTCTAGTTCTGTGAAAAATGCCATTGGTAATTGGATAGGAATTGCAAAGAATCTGTAGATTGCTTTGGGTACTATAGTAATTTTCACAATATTCTTCCAATCCAAGAACATGATATATCTCTCCATCTGTTAGTGTCATCTTTAATTTCTTTCATCAGTGTCTTATATTTTCTGCATACAGGTCTTTTGTCTCCCTAGGTAGGTTTATTCCTAGGTATTTTATTCTTTTTGTTGCAGTGGTAAATGTGAGTGTTTGCTTAATTTCTCTTTCAGATTTTTGATATGATTTCAATTTTCTTAAATTTACTGAGGCTTGATTTGTGACCCAAGATGTGATGTATCCTGGATAATGTTCCGTGTGCACTTGAGAAGAAAGTGTAATCTGCCGCTTTTGGGTGGAATGTCCTATAAATATCAATTAAATCTATCTGGCCTATTGTGTCATTTAAAGCTTGTGTTTTCCTTATTAATTTTCTGTTTGGATGATCTGTCCATTGGTGTAAGTGAGGTGTTAAAGTCCCCCACTATTATTGTGTTACTGTCGATTTCCTCTATTATAGCAGTTAGCAGTTGCCTTATGTATTGAGGTGCTCCTATGTTGGGTGCATATATATTTATAATTGTTATATGTTCTTCTTGGATTGATCCCTTGATCATTATGTAGTGTCCTTCCTTGTCTCTTGTAACATTCTTTATTTTAAAGTCTATTTTATCTGAAATGAGTATTGCTACTCCAGCTTTCTTTTGATTTTCATGTGCATGGAGTATCTTTTTCCACCCCCTCACTTTCAGTTAGTATCTGTCCCTGGGTCTGAAGTGTGTCTCTTGTAGACAGCATATATATGGGTCTTGTTTTTGTATCCATTCAGCAAGCCTGTGTCTTTTGGTTGGAGTATTTAATCCATTCATTTTTAAGGTAATTATCGATATGTATGTTCCTATTATCATTTTCTTAATTGTTTTGGGTTTGTTTTTGTAGGTGCTTTTCTTCTCTTGTGTTTCCCACTTAGAGAAGTTCCTTTAGCATTTGTTGTAGAGCTGGTTTGGTGGTGCTGTATTCTCTTAGCTTTTGCTTCTCTGTGAAGCTTTTGATTTCTCCATTAAATCTGAATAATATCCTTGCCAGGTAGAGTAATCTTGGTTGTAGTTCCTTCCCTTTCATCACTTTAAATATATCAAGCCACTCCCTTCTAACTTGTAGAGTTTCTGCTGAGAAATCAGCTGTTAACCTTATGGGAGTTCCCTTGTATGTTATTTGTCATTTTTCCCTTGCTGCTTTCAATAATTTTTCTTTGTTTTTACTTTTTACCAATTTGATTACTCTGTATCTTGGCATGTTTCTCCTTCGGTTTATCCTGTATGGGACTCTCTGCACTTGCTGAACTTGGGTGGCTATTTCCTTACCCATGTTAGAGAAGTTTTTGACTATAATCTCTTCAAATCTATTCTCGGGTCCTTTCTCTCTCTCTTCTCCTTCTGGGATCCCTATAATGCGAATGTTGTGTTTAATGTTGTCCCAAAGGTCTCTTAGGCTGTCTTCATTTCTTTTCATTCTTTCTTCTTTATTCTGTTCTGCAGCAGTGAATTCCACCATTCTGTCTTCCAGCTCACTTTTCCATTCTTCTGCCACAGTTATTCTGCTATTGATTCCTTCTAGTTTATTTTTCATTTCAGTTATTTTATTGTTCATCTCTGTTTTTTTTTTTAATTCTTCTAGATCTTTGTTGAACATTTCTTGCATCTTTGCCTCCATTGTTTTTCCGAGTTTCTGGATCATCTTCAGTGTCATTATTCTGAATTCTTTTTCTGGAAGGTTGCCTATCTCCACTTCATTTAGTTATTTTTCTGGCGTTTTATCTTGTTCCTTCATCTGGTACATAGCCCTCTGCCTTTCCATCTTGTCTATCTTTCTGTGAATGTGGTTTTTGTTCCACAGGCTGCAGGATTGTAGTTCTTCTTGCTTCTGCTGTCTGCCCTCTGGTGGAAGAGGGTATCTATAGGCTTGTGGAAGATTCCTGATGGGAGGGACTGGTGGTGGGTAGAGTTGGCTGTTGCTCTGGTGGGCAGAGCTCAGTAAAACTTTAATCCACTTGTCTGCTGATGGGTGTGGCTGGGTCCCCTCCCTGTTGGTTATTTGGCTTGAGGGGACCCAGCACTGGATCCTACCTGAGCTCTTTGGTGCGGGTAATTGTGGACTCTGGGAGGGCTCATGCCAAGGAATACTTCCTAGAACTTTTGCTGCCAGTGTCCTTGTCCTCATGGTGAGACAGAGCCACTCCCTGCCTCTGCAGGAGACCCTCCAACACTAGCAGGTAGGTCTGGTTCAGTCTCTATGGGGTCACAGTTCCTTCCCCTGGGTCCCAGTGTGCACACTATTTTGTGTGTGCCCTCCAAGAATGGAGTCTCTGTTTCCTCTGTCCTGTCAAAGTCCTGCAATTAAATCCCACTAGCCTTCAAAGTCTGATTCTCTAGGAATTCCTCCTCTTGTTGCCAGACCCCCAGGTTGGGAAGCCTGATGTGAAGCTCAGAACCTTCAGTCCAGTGGGTGGACTTCTGTGGTGTAGTGTTCTCCAGTTTATGAGTCACCCACCCAGCAGTTATGGGATTTGATTTTATTGTGATTGCACCCCTCTTACCATCTCATTGTGGCTTCTCCTTTGTCTTTGGATATGGGGTTTCTTTTCTGGTGAGTTCCAGTGTCTTCCTGTCAATGATTGTTCAGCTGTTAGTTGTGATTCTGGTGTTCTCGTAAAAGGGAGTGAGAGCACATCCTTCTACTCCGCCATCTTGAACCAATCTGGCCTTGGCTAATTCTGTACTCCTTGATTCAGATATCCCCTCACCATCTCCTTCTAACTTCCGCTCTTCTTTTCGTTCTCTGGCTTCCCAAATAGCCCAGACTTATTAAAAATTCTTTGATATATGCTTGCATAGTTTTCAGTAACTTACTTTCATCCTTAACATATAATTGCATTATTATTTAATTATTTTTTCTCCTCTAATCTGTGAATTCCATAAGATTATAGACTGTTTCTGGTTTTTATTCACTGTTGCATTACCTGTGTCTAGTTCAGTACTTGGCACAATCTAGTATTTAATTAATATTTGCTGAATGAGTAAATGGATGCAACCCTTATTTGTGCATTGGATTCAGGTTTTCGTGGACTCTCCTTTTAAATTTCTAATTGAATCAAATCACAAACTTTTAAGGAAAAACTATCTGTGTAACACTAATACTGTCTTCAGGGAATAATCTACATTTAAAATATGCCATCTTGCTTATACTGATCCTGCACAGAGTCCTTCAACAATTTAGGCAGGTGGACAATCATTTGGTATAATCTCCCTATACACTTACTTTTTGAAATGCATCCAATTAATTCCTATTTCCTTTTGGCTGTCTGATACCATAGGTCTTGAAGATTACAACATCTGTACTGATTATATCACTGTTTAAAGAATTTATGTAAGTTGTCTAGAAATGCTTTTTCTGACAGCTAAAACGTAAGAATTTCCTGATTTGCATTTTTAAATTAAAATTGATATTCTCTCAGTTACAGTATAATAGCCATGCCATTGATAAATGCTTATTTATTAATGGCCAGTAAGAATTATAAGTTCAAGGGTTAGCTACTTATTATACTACAGAAGACTCTCTCAGTACTGTTGGATGTTCTGGTTGGGGAAGAAAAAGGGAATATGTGCACTAATAAATACTAGTATCACTCTTGTTTTTCAAGCACCAGGAAGGTGTATAAGTTAATACTTAGATTACCAACCTAAAAAAAAACATTTCCAGTTTCAAATAATTAAAATATGATCTCATTCATCTTCAACAAGGACAAAAATTCCATGGGTAGGACCGTCTAAGCTCTGACTCCACGTCTCTAAACACTTTTATGTAGGTTGGCTTCATCTTTTAACTGTTAGCAAGATGGCTATAGCATTTCTGAGTATTAAACCTGTACACCAAAATTTTCCAGAGGCAGAAAAAGAGTTATATCATTTTGAGTCCCTTTCTAAGAGCCCAGATGTGGTCTCATGTCTCCTTGCTTAGAACTGAAGCACATGCCCATTCTTAAGCCAATTCCCAGCAAGGACGAAGGGTTCACTATTTTTGTCTTGGACAATTAGATCCTACTCTCTGAGTCTGCAGAAGGGATATAGTTTGAAATACATGACCTACTGGAGGAGATTTGATACCTACACAAAAATCAGTATTTGTTTAGGGGAAAATGAGTAGAGAATGCTGAGTGGTTATTTATGAGCTGTCTGCCTCAGTCAGCGTTCATTCACTCATTAATGCTGTATTGAGGACCTACTATGTAGTATTGTAAGTATTCTGATGAGGTAGTACATGGATGCACATCCAAAGGGCACAATCAACACAAGAAGAATCAAGAAGAACTTGCCCAAAGGAAGAACTGTCTTGACTGAGACCTCAGTTATAAGTAAGAGTTAAAGGAACAAAGAGCTCATGAAGAGTGTTCTATACAGAGAAAACTGGTTAAAGAAGAAAATTCTGTCATATCTGCCAGTTTTTCATTGTGTGTGTCGGATATATATATATATGTAAAGAGAGAGAGAGGGAGGGAGGATTTACTATGTGCCAGGAAAGGTTCTAGTCTTGGGATTAGAGTCCCTGGCCTTTTGGGGTTTACAATGTAGTGGGAGGAACAATCAATGAACAGATATATGAACATATATTATCATGTCAATTAGTGATGAGTGCCTTAAAGAAGAAGCAGGCAAAGGGCCAAAGAAGGATGGGAAATGACACTTTGCATCCATGCTTCTCAAACATTAATTTGCATATGAGTCAGCTGGGGATATTACTAAAATGTAGATTTTGATTCAGTTGATCTAGGATGAGGTTTGTGATTCTTTGTTTCTTGCAAGCTCCTGGGTCTTTTCAATGCTGCTAGCTCATGAACCCCCTTTGAGTTGTGAGCCTTTAAGGGTGATATTTGAGCAGAGACCTGAGTGAAATAAAGGACTGGACTCTTATAGAGAACAAAATTCCACAAGAGAGGACTAAATGCAAAGTCAAAATGGAAACTGACTTAGAAGGTTAGTGTAGCTGGATACAGTGAATGAGGGGAAGAAAGATAGTAAATGAGGTCAAAGGGATCTCCCAACAGTCAGATCATGGAGAGTTTGTAGGTCATGCAAAGGATTTTAGATAGCCCTTAGTGTGATGAGATACCCTTGCAGGATGAAATGTGGATTAGTCACTATTCTCCAGAGAAACAGAACCAAACAGAGCAGAGAGAGAGAGAGAGACAGAGACAGAGAAAGAGAGAAAGATTTTAAGGAAGTGGCTCATGAAGTTATGGAGGCTTGCAAATCCAAAATATGCAAGGGTAGACTGGCAGGCTGGAGACCCAGGGAAGAATTGACTATGTAGTTTGAGTATGAAGGCTGTCTGCTGGCCAATTTCTCTCCCTCAGGAAGGCCAGTCTTCATAAGTCTTTCAATTCGTTTGGTTAGTCCTACCCATATTATGGAGGGAATCTGCTTTACTCAAAATCTGTTGATTTAAATGTTAATCTCATCTGAAAAATACCTTCACGGCAACATCTAGATGTGTTTGATTAAAAATCCGGGTATGGTGGCCTTGCCAAGTTGACACATAAAATACAACACAGAGGGCAGGTAAATATGTGATCTGGTTTTATCATTTCCATCTAATAAATATTAGTCATGTCTAGGATGTCAATGGGTCAAACGTTATGATTTTCAATGTTCCTGTTAGTTCCAAAATCCACAACTCTATGATATTCCCATTAGATAATCCCTCGGACCATATACACTTGGAAGAAAACTTCTAGTTAGGAACCCCATTGACGCCCAGTGGTGTTCTCTGTGTTATTTTTTTTTTTAGCATTTTCTGAGCAAACAAGCAGACCCCAGATCACCAAGGTTATGAAACAGGTCAATTCAGAATAGACAGGACATGCTTTCTGAGCCCAATTCTCAACAAGTAGAACAGTCTCATTAGATTTGTCTTTGTGAAAACTACTTGCCTTGGCATCTCAGAGGCAAGGAAATAAACAATTTGCTCTCATGTGCAGTAAGATCAAAGAACTTACTTTAATGCAGGTCTTAACCAGATTCTCACTGCAGAGCTACCGTAATAGGACTATCTAACTTGATATACGATTTTTATATGGCATGGACCAGGATGTTAGGTAATATCAGATGTATTTTGTCACATTGAAGGTGATCCAAAATCTGAACACTTACTTACCTTATTTAAATATTTGAAAATTTTACCACCATGTACCAGTCCCAAAAGGTGTTTTCTTCTCCTAAGAACACACACAGTGTTTCCCAGGAGGGAGCTTCCGTTGCACATCAGCCTATTGATTTGGTGATCAGTCACTATTGCCCTAAACTTTAAAATGAGTTGTCTTATATTGAATGTGTTCTGCATGTGGCTGACTTTTCTAGTACATCTCTTGGGACATTTTGTTAACTCCTGACAGGCTATTTATTTGTAGCATAGCTGTAGCTCTGAAATCTATTGTAATCATTAGGTAGTCTTTCCCACTTCTGAAATTCTGCTACCATTTGTCCTTTCTGCACCCTATGTCATTCATTCTTAACACCAGATATCATATGGAATCAAGGAAGAAAATCAGCATTTCTCCATTGCAAGCCCATATTTGGAATCTAGTTGAATAGGGACACTGTTTAAAAGCATGTTCCAGTTTTCTGCTTGAAACTGGTTTTTGTGTGTTTTTGTTTTTGTTTTTTAACATAGCTGGCTACCTTCAGAATAATTCTCCATTCCAATTAGCCTATAAAAGGCAAATTTCTTGTTTGTTGTTAAATCCAGTTTAATAATCTTATTTTCCTACGTTTAAGAGAAAGATTTTGAGTTTTCATCTTCATGTGCTGTACTTGCTCCCTGAGGAGGAAATAGCAGTCATTTCAGGGGAATAATGCTCACAGAGAAGCAAGTGTGAGTGAGAACATTGTGGAGAAGAATGAATTGGATTAAGCCCTGCTGAATAAGAGATGGCATTTAGAGGGGAAATTTAGACCTACTATCATGCACTTCCTGGAAATACTTTAGTTGAGCTTTTTCTATTTCAAAATAATGCATATTCACTGGAGGCCTGGAATGAAAGTCAAAATTCTCCAGAGATTTAATTTCATGAAATTTTGCCCGATAACATACTTTCCCTTTCTCATAATTTTTTGAAGACTCTAAAATATACATATTAATAAGATTTTTTGATAGAAAATACTAAATCATTTTCCATCAAATACTAAGTATATAATTGCACATGGAACCTGAAGGATCCTGTGCCCCCAGTTAAACATCTAAACTCCTTACCTCCTATCTATGAAACGTGTTCCTTCCTTATGCTGATTTGTAAAAAATAGGGAAGGGGCCACTCCTCTACTCCGACCATGTAGTTTCTTTGCTTCTCCAAAATACCTTGCCCAGTTCTAACTTTTCTTCCATAGCCTGAATTAAACCTATTTTTTCCAGGCTGGAGCAAGGGAGGGAATAGCTCATTTTCCTGAGTTCCTTCTTGTCAGTACAGGGGATTATTTAATTTCCTTTCAGATTATAGAGTATACATGAGTCTCATAACTTTCATAGCTTATTCTAGTCTTGGGAATGACTTTTCATATAGTGCTAATGCTTTCCTGGTCATTTTTTATGGAGTCTGGGGAGTCACTTTTTCTGCATGTTCTTCTACTCACATCTTAGCCTAAAGTCTGTTATTTGGAAAGTTTTCAAGTTGAAAGAAGAATTTCAGCTAGATCATTTAGAAGTAATAGAAATGCAGAAGAGAAGACATATGAACCCAGAAGTTAGGAGAACTGCAATAAGAAATAATAATTTAATGATAGGAAATAGCAATTTAATGAAAGGAACTGCTTTGTTTTCATTCACCCTCTAAGAATGCAAATGCATTCTTTTATTTTGAACTTTAACTTTAGAAAATCATCCTTAAAGAAAATTTTGGAAAATAAAAAATTTTGTAGGAGATGAATACTGTTTTAAGTACAAAGGATTATTTTAATTTCTAATGACACTAACTCTGCACTCAGATCTTAGTTCATATCCTGGTTCTTCCACTTCCAGCTACTTAGGACTTCAGTGAAATTACTCAATCATTCAGCTTCAGTTTCCTCATCAACAAGGGAAACTGTTATTACCTGTATTATAGGATTGTTGTGAGAATGAGATGAAATAATTTACATAAGATTATAAGATGTTTAACATAAGGCATCTGGCATCTTATAAGCCTTCTATAAATCTTGGCTCTCATTATTTTTAGTATCACTGTCAGGTAAATGCTGACCTGGTATTGAATTATTGGCCTGGGACAAAATAGGAAAGAAACAGAGGAAAGGATGGTAGTAATAAATAGAATAGGAAGAAGCATGTATACAAATGCTAATGAGATTATAATTATATTGATATTACATATGAGAGGGAAAATAACAGGCAGTTTTATCTACCAAGAATAAAAAAGAAGGCAATATATGAAGTTCATATATAAAGTTTTATTCATATGTAAAGTTCAGATTTCAAATCATTCTGTTACCAAGTAAAAGCAAATTGAACTTTATAGAAAGTTGTTTTACATGGTATCAAATCATACCCCCCTCCAACTTTATTTGGAGACTTTCTTATCAATAAATCACATGTGAAACCAGTTTATTGCATTCTTTCTCTTTTAAATGTACATTCTTTTTGAGGAGTAGAGAGGTTATCCGTGTGGAGGGAATTTAAATAAAACTTTTTTTTCTGCAAGTAATAATTGGAGACATACAAGAATATTACCTCAGTAAATGAATGAAAATAGAGCACTCTTTGAGATGAGGAAATGATTATAGTACTTTTGAAATATTACAACTTGTTGTAAGAGATAAGATGTAAGTAGAAACAGAAGCTATATATGTGAAATACTGAGACATCAATCCTGTCTGCTAGAGGGTCTATGGATGGACCACCATCCAAAAGCCAGGGTCACATCCTGTACTGTTTTATTCCTCTAGTCATTAATTTCACAGAAAATCATTTTCATAGAAAATCAGTTTTTCTAGAAAATGTATGACCTAATTACTCAGCAACATATTCCCTATTCTTTTCAAAATTTATTTCAATTATATAGTGTGTAATAGCCATAATAAATGTACTGTTGTTAAAATATATGCTACATATAAGTGTCTACTATATATATGGAATCTGAATATCTATAACTTCTTCAACTGTGGGGGTCACCCTTCTTTTTAAGACTCATCTATAATGATCTGTCTGCCTATGACTCCTCTTTCATGAGTGTACAATGTCCAGTCCTTTTATGAGATTTGCTTCACAGATTTTTCGGATCCTTGGGAAATACTCATGTCCCACAAGCATGTCTGACCTGTGCTTGTATTCTCTCACTCTCTACTCCAACTCCAGGCTCCTCTGTTGGTCAGTTTTTGCCAGATTGTAACTGTTTCTCCGTGCTACTACTTTTCCCTCTTTATCACTTCAACCCACACCAAGCTCTAACATTTAACACTTTTTTTTTTTCCTGAAGGGCTGAGGATAGCTTAAGGAATTTAAAACACACAAAGAAAAATGTTTTAAAACAACAAACCAAAACAGTAGTCTAGACACCAAGGCTTTATTATAAGAAGTGAGATTTCTTGAGAGAAAAAGGGATTTGTGAGTTCCAAGGAACCAGAATTTATACAATAAATAATAGAGCAGGATAGAATACAGAATTTGATGTCAGAGCAATTTACCCAGTAGTTGTGAAGAAGATAAAAGTTCAACCATTTGGTAAGTGAGAAATGATATGAGAAATTTTACCTGGGATTATATACTACCTAAACCCTTGAGAAGGTCCTACTTCTCCTTCTCTGGACCCCAGACTGGGAAGAGTGGGAAAGTCAACAGAAACACTGATGAGGAAATGCAAGAATAAGGGACTTGTGCCCTATTGCAAGCTGATTAAAAACCTCTAGGTCAAACATGGTTCCCTGGTTTCAGCTTATTCATGGTTGAGGAAGTCTAAGCCGATGTTACTATAGTGTGGTCCACAAATCTGCAACTTATATGAGTAGATGGTTTTTTCTCCAATTCATTATTAGAATGTGTCAGAATCAATGCACTGGTTTGTTTATGGAAAAGGCCTTACTATGAAAACTGTCAGATAAACAGTACACCAAGTATTATATTTAATTTACATTCTGCTGCAAGATTATTATCTCCTTGTGAACTGGCACTTTGAATAGTATTTGTATAGACAGATGGAACTGAGGGCAGTATTGAATTAAATTATTTAAGAAAACTGATGAGAACATAAGTGAAGGCTTATTGTACCAGATATTAAACTAAGCATAAAAGCTACTATAATTAAAACAGTATAGTATAGGCACAGGAATATGCAAATAGATCTATGGAAAACAATAGAGAAACCAAGATCAGATCCATATGAAACAGGAATTTAATCTAAGAAAAGTGGCATTTTGGACCATTTGGGAAAACATTTAATACATTTTGTTTTGACATTTGGTTGTTTATGTTGGCAGAAACAAATGTTAAGTCCATTATTCGCCTCATAACAAAAAAGTAATTTCTATAGCATTAGCCTGCTAGGGCTATCATAACAAAATACCACAGACTGAGTAGCCTAAACAACAGACATTTATTTGCTTACAGTGCTGGAGCCTAGAAGTCCAAGATCAAGATGCTGACAGGGTTGGTTTCTGGTGAGACCTCTCTCGCTGGCTTGTAAATGACTACCTTCCCACCATGTCCTCACGTGGTCTTTTCTCTGTGTGTGAGCTGAAAGGGAGAGCTTTGGTGTCTCTTCATCTTCTTATAAGAACACCAGTCCTATTGGATTAGGACCCTACCCTTATGATTTTGTTTAACCTTAACCATCTCCTTTAAGGTCCTGTTTCCAAATACAGTCGTGTTGGCAGTTAGGGCTTCAACATATGAATTTTGAGGGGACACAGTTCAGTTCATAATATATGTGAAAGAAAAAAACAAATGTTTTGATGAAATTATAAGGATAATATTTTTAAAGAGTAAAGGCATTCTACCATATAAAACACAAAACACAAATCTAGAATCCATAACACAGTGCTTTCATCCAAGTTGTTGAGCATATCAGTCATTCCTTTTATAGCTGAGTTGTATGCCATTGAACGGATGTATCACATTTGTTCATCCATCTGTTGAAGGACGTTTGGAATATTTCCAGCTTGTATGATTATGACTAGGATTGCTATAAATATTCATGTACAGGTTTTTGAGTAAACGTAAGTTTTCGCTCTCTAAGGTTAATACCCAGGAGTGGGATTTCTGAGGCATATAGTAAGCATCTGCCTTACATGTCTCCACATAGGCCATGTGGGAAAGGCTTAACTACAGCAGATCTAAGTCTTGGCAGAATTCCCTGCGATATTCCTGGAACATGAGAGCATGCCGGAGCTTGTGAACAAGACCATTTTCCACCTGCTTACCTATCTTCCCAGGAAGCTGTCATGAGGCAGTTTCTTATCACCATCATGTTATTTGGCCCCTTTTGTTTCAGCATCATCCTTGGGGACCAGGGACATGGGGAGCTGGCACTTTTGCTCATCTTTCTTTTGCTTTCTTGTAAGTTATAAATTGTCTGGATCTAACAGGAATTTCTTGTTTCTTTAAAGACAAATCAGTCCTTTACCAGGATTTTGAATTATTTACATTTTTTTAGAAATTATGAATAGAGCTTACGTACATATTCATTACAGATTTTTGTGTGAACATAAATTTTTATTTATTTAAATTCCCAGGAATGGTATTGTTGAGGCATATGGTAAAGAAGAAACTACCCACCAGCACAATATGTGAGAGTTCCAGTTTTTCCGCGTTCCCACCAGAACTTGGTATTTTCAGGAACATTTAAATTGAGTTGTTTGTTTCCTTATTATTAAGTTTTGAGAATTCTTTATATATTCTGGATACAAGATCATTATCAGATATATGATTTATAAATACTTTCTCTAATTCTGAAGTTTATCTTCTCGTTCTCTCAACAGTGTGTTTGAAGAACAAAAGTTTTAAATTTTGTTGAAATCTAATTAATAATTATTTATTTTATGAAATGTGCTTTTGGTATCATATATAAGAACTCTTTATCTAACACCAGGTCATAAAAGTTTTCTCCTATATTTATAAAAATATTTTATGGGTTTACATTTCATATTTAGATCATGATCCATTTTGAGTTAAATTTTGGATAACATATGAGGTTTAGGGCAGATTCTTTTTGCTACGTAGGGATATCCAATTTTTCCAATATTATTTGTTGAAAAGACTACTTTTTCCTCCGTTGGATTCTTTTGCATTTTGTGAAAAATCACTTATCCATGTATTTCTAGACTCTCTATTCTGTTTCATTGATCTGTGTGTCTACCCCTTCACCAATACCACATTGTCTTGATTACCATAGTTTTACAGTGAATCTTAAATTTAGGTAGAATGATTCCTCCAACTTTATTCTTTTTTTTTTTTTTTTTTTTTTTTTTTTGCGGTACGCGGGCCTCTCACTGTTGTGGCCTCTCCCATTGCGGAGCACAGGCTCCGGATGCGCAGGCTCAGCAGCCATGGCTCACGGGCCCAGCCGCTCCGCGGCACATGGGATCCTCCCGGACTGGGGCACGAACCCGTATCCCCAGCATCGGCAGGCGGACTCTCAACCACTGCGCCACCAGGGAGGACCTTTTATTCTTCTTTTTCAAAATCACTTTAGTTATTCTAGTTCTTTTGAATTTTCATATACTTTAAAAAATCAGGCTGTCTATACCTAAAAACTTGTACTTGGAATTTGATTAGAATTGCAATAAATATAAGTATCAATTTGGGAACAACTGATGTTTTTACAATGTTGAGCCTTCCAACCCCTGAACATAGAATTTTTCCCAAATTATTTAGGTCTTTGACATCTTTCATCAGCATTTTGTTCCTTTCAGTGTAAAGATCCTGTACATATTTTCCTAGATTTATACCAAAATATTTTGGAGGTTTTGTAAATCATATTCTTATTCACTTTTGGGAGGATTATTTACCTTGTGCGGATTGGTGAAAATGTTCTCTGAGGGCAATTTGGCAGACTCTACAAATTTGAGAATGTACTGATCCAGCTTTTCCAGTCTTAAGAATCTATCTTACAAAAATATTTTCACATACGAACAAGGGTATAAAGATATTAATTACTATTTGTAATAACAACAAATAGAGATAAAATTTCTATAGAAAAGGATATAAATAATTATGATTAAGGTACATCATGGGTTCTTATGGCCATTAAAAAAGTGTGAGGTTCTTTCTGCGCTCACGCTCGTTGTGGTGTCACCAGATGCTCCCTCAACATGCAGAACAACACCGGCGAGTTCGTGGACCTGTACATGCCGCAGAAATGCTCTGCCAGCACCCACATCATAGGCGCCAAGGACCACGCGTCCATCCAGATGAACGTGGCCGAGGTTGACAAGGTGACAGGCAGGTTCAACGGCCAGTTTAAAACCTATGCCATCTGCAGGGCCATTCACAGGATGGGCGAGTCAGGTGACTCCATTCTCCAACTGGCCAAGGCTGACGGCATTGTCTCAAAGAACTTCTGACTGGAGAGGATCCTGGATGTGGAACGTGTGTTATAAATAAAGAGTGAAAACCAAAAAAAAAAAAAAAAAAAATTGTGAGGTTGATCTGTTGGTACTGATGTCTCGCATATGTAATTGACAAGTAAAAACAAAGCTTGTCACAAATAAATATATAGTATACAAATTTTTTGGTGTGTTTTAGTTTTAAGAGAACACTACAGAGAAAGAACTGGAAGGATATAGATAAACTGTTAAGTATAGCTCTCCATGGATGGAATGGAAATAATTAAAAGAGATTTAACATTTTACATGATGTATCTATATTGTTTGACTTTTTGTAATTAAAAATATAAAAGTACAGGAGACAGTTTATAAATGAAAGTGTACATGATTTTATTTTTTAGACCTTTATAAATCAGGAACTATTCAAATTTGGGATTAGAATGATTCCCAAATCTTTCAGGTAGAAATTTTGAACTACCATGAAATATGGTTCCAGATAATATGTTGGAAAGCATGGCAGGTTTGACCTTGGCAGGATGCTTAAGAGATAACAGGAGTTAGCATTTGATTTGTGTTATGATAAAAGGGTTAAAAGTTTTCAGGAGAGCTATCAACCAAATTTTTTATAATTTAATTTTATTTTATAAAAAAGGAATTACAAATCCAGGAGTCCAATATAGCAGTATTTTCTTAAAGTCTTAAGGAAATTTTTACAACTGTATTATTCTTAATTGTTCTTACATTTAACATTTAATTACTAAATTGTCTCTGAATCTAGACAATTTTTATATGTTTTCTTAGGCATCTAGAAAATATTTTTTCTCTTCTGACTTTTTTATTACCTTCTAAAACACATATGCCTCTCTCTCTTCTGTGTTGCATTCATTTCTCTAATTTCTGTGCCCTAGTTTTTTCCTCATCCATAAAATGGAGGTGAGCATTTTATTTATCTCATTGTACTGTTTTGCTGGTTAAATAAGGTGATACAATTCAAGCATAAAAAAGTGTCTGACACATAGTGACTGCTCACTAAATATTGTCTGTAGCTACTCATGTGATTATGCCTATACCATCTTAATCCATGCTATTGCAACTAGGACTATTATCATTACTACAACCAATTATTAATTAGATTTGCTTAAGTACTGTCACATACAAGGCAATGTACTAAATGTAAATATGTATATGTGTGTGTGTGCATGGTTATTTAATCCCCTCAAAGCTCTATGTGGTGTGTACTATTGCGAAGTCCTATTTATATTGGAGGAAACAAACACCGAAAGACCAAGTGATTAGCCCATAGTCACAAGGTTGGTGAATGCTAAAATTAGAAAAATCTTCCTAGTCTTACTTTATCTTCAAAAAAGCTAAGCTGTGACTTGGACAGGGAATTGTGGTTGGAATGATTAGGTTAATTAGGAATCTTTACAAATCTAGTTCATAAGCAACTTGAAAAAAAGGAATAATTAATTTTGAGCAAAGTAACTTCTCTAGCTTGTGAGAAAATGAGGCAGCATTTTAAATACTACTATAGCAGAATCTTAAACCCAGTACATTTTTCTTCTGCTGCTATTTCTTCTTTGAGAGGTGATGCAGCAGAACAAGATTTTTCTTTTAAGTGTAAATATTCTAAGAAATGTTTTCTCGGTGTTGTAAAATGCAATCACTTGCTATATTCTATGATGTTCCCTGATATCATCCCTGTCTACTCATTCACTATAAAATGAATATTTACCACTTTATTTCTACTAAACCTGAAATGTAAAACTCTTAGTGTTTCGCTGTATGGTGGCCCTTTAACATTAATAGAATAAAGTGAGGTCTAAAGCCTTACTGTGTTATACAAGAAACAATGGACAACAAACTGTTCTTTATATACATTAGATTCACTTTCACCTTACAGGTTATTTATTCAAACTGTATTTATATTAGCACTTCAAACAAAGTAGATTTTTTAAACTCTTGGAAAAGAATACCAAAACCTTCTACCATGTGCACTATCACTGCAAAAAAACAAAATGAGAAAATAAATTAAAATTGCATGAGTTTCTAAAAAGAGCTTATCCTTTTAAGATATTCTGCTGCCATCTTATATACAATTATTCGGAGGTAGGTTGGGCTGTTAACTGCTTTATTTTCTGAGCCGTGGAATGGAACTCAGAGTGGTTGAAGGTTTTGCTTTTTGATCATTAGGATGAGTTTTATAGAAAATTATTTAATATAGCAATTACATCTAAAAAATGAGTTTAAACTTAGACTACAACCCAAGATGGAGAAAAAGATAATTTATTTCTCAGTAGGAAATCTGATAATCAAAGCCAATGCTATCTTCCTTTCACAAATGAAGCCCATTATAAAGTTAGGCACTTTTAGTATTTTAGTGTCATTTGTCAACTCAGTTATTTCCATTTTCATGTAGAAAAGGATCAAAAAGAAATGCATGTATTCTTCCACAAAAATAGCAGTTTAACACTCTGTAGCACGTTATTATTTTAAAAGATATATTGCTAGACTCTGAGTCATTAAATTATTTCCCTAAAATAATGGTGTTGTCTGGAATCTAGATTTGCTGGACGAATGCCCTTTGGTAATGCAGTAGTTACTGCCTTTTGCTAAACGTTATAATTTATAGGAGCCAAAAAAGCACAGCTCCTGGAATTTCCTGGAATTGAAAAAGCTTTCTAAAGGCATTCATTTATAATTTTTTTACTTAAGATTATTTATTAAGCTAAAACTTTAACTATAAAAAAATCATTTTTAATTTCAGTTGTTAAAATGTCCAAATCAAGCAATTGAAAAACAAAATGACAACATGCCTCATATGCTTTTTACCACATTATACTGCATGTAGAAAAGGGCCCAGTGCAGTGCCTGAGATCTCCATTGTGTCGGTTCCCTCTTTCCCCTCCCCTCTTGCTTCTTTATTGGTTGGCATTTCTATACACTGCAGATTTCCAATCAGCACTAAAAAAAAAAAGCCCCAAAGCTCTACAATGCAATATTCACTGAATTGTCCCATAACTTGTGGATACAACCACTTCTTGTTGGTGCATGCAACCCCAGCACCTTTAATTTCCTTTAATTTATTTCTTTCATCTCTCATTTTATTAACCATTTAAAGGAAATATTTTCTAGGATTTTTAAATTTGTTTAACTACATGTGTATCAAAACTTTGTACAAAGTGTCTTTATATACTGGAAAAATAGCAGAATTTTTCTAAAATGTACAATAGGTATTTCTGCAAGAGAGTAAATGAAGAAAAATTAAATTCAATATCAGCCTTTCTAAAAGCAATCAATCCTTTCCAAATGTTTGCATTATGTCGTTCACACAAATAACTTGAGTTGAAAGAATTCTTAATTATTTAATCTTTGAATCGCCAAGTGGCATTTAGAACTACTGTTTATGAAATAGTGCTTATTTGTAAGAGTAGTTTAAAATGAATTGAGACTATAACTTCATTAATTTACCTAGTTAAATTTACAAGAATGGCCTTTCTTTCCCTTTTCTCCAGAATAATTTCTCCTTATCATTTAGATTTCAGTTTAAGCATAACTTCCTCAGGGAAGTAGCTTCCCAAATCTGAATAGATCAAATTCGTCACAGCATTTTTATCTCTCCTTGCAATTATCATACTGAAATTTTATTCTCTCACATATTAGACAGTAAGCTCCATGAAAAAGGAAACATTTCATACTTACTAAGTTTTTAGTGCCTGGCTTGGTGCCAGAGATGTTCATAGTAAGCACTTCCTTATATGAATGAATGAATGAATGAAAACGATCTGAATAAAATTTTAATATGAAAATTATGTTGTTGTAGTTTATACAGAGGAATCTACTTAGAGTAACAAACTCCATGTTTATCAGTAAACATTTATATAGCGCTTAGTCTGTACCAGGCCATATTCTAAGCTCTTTACATATATTTATTCAATTTATAGATGAGAAACTACATGCAGGAAAGTTGAGTAACTCATTTAATATCACAGATACAGTTAGATGAAGGTGGCCCAGGATTTAAATCCAGATAATCTGGTTTCAGACTATGTGCTTTTAATCACACTATTCTTATCTCAAAATCATTGAGATGGGTACAACTTAGTTTTCAAGGCCACCTAAAGAGTGGTCTTTTTTTTTTTTTTCTTTTTTTTCTGTGGTACGCGGGCCTCTCACTGTTGTGGCCTCTCCCGTTGCGGAGCACAGGCTCCAGATGCACAGGCTCAGTTGCCATGGCTCACGGGCCCAGCCACTCCACGGCTTGTGGGATCTTGCTGGACTGGGGCACAAACCCGTGTCCCCTGCATCAGCAGGCAGACTCTCAACCACAGCACCACCAGGGAAGCCCAAGATCGGTCTTTTAAATCAACATATAGGAGCCAGAATCCTCTGAAAAATTTGACAGATTTTATTTTATCAGCATTTAAACTTTTATATGAGCAAAGTAAGATAAACTTTGAGTGAAAAGACAAGCTATAGACTCAGAGAAAATACTTACCATGCATATAGCAGACACAGTGGTTCAAGTGTTTAAGACTGTTTTATATATAAAGTATTACTACAAATCAATAGAAAACAATGCACTAGAAGAATAGGCAAATATGAACAGACAACTAACAGAGTAAAAAGCACAAATGCATACAAATAAAAATGTATATCCTCAACTTTACTTATAACCAAACAAAATAGATTAAATTACAGAGATATAATTTTTCATGACAGTCACATTGAGCCCAGTTTACTCTCAAATCAGCTTCACTTCAGATATCTATACTAGAGATATAATTGTGAAAGATATGTGTACCATGACGTTTATTGGAATATTGTTTTAATAGCCCAAACTGGCAATAATCTAATGCTATCAATATGGGACATTGATAACAAAGTATGTTTCTGAGATACTGAGAAGCTTGCCTGAGGTTATATGAATTATAATATTTAATTATACTGTCATTTGATTTTATAAGAATGAAATGAGGTTTTGTGATTTAGTGGGAAGAATATTGTCTTGTTCCAATTCTGATATTGATTTTCTTTGAGGCATTGGCTAAGCATGTTTCTATGAAACTGTGATAATATAATTCTCATATTATTTATATATATTTTATAAACAGGCTTTATATATGTTCTTACTAACATCCCCTCATAAGTCAGTGAAATGAATCTTTTATTATTAAGAGGAAAATTAATCTTCTATTTTGTGATTTTTATCTTTTCCTCCGGTAACGTAATCGAAGCCATTTTCACACTCAGTGTTTTGGCTTATTAGCCAAACAATCTTTTATTATAGCCCATATGCTAGCTCTAATATTCAACATACACAATGTACAAACAGTTACAGTATCATTTTTATTTTCGCATTTTTAATTTGGTTAATTATTTTCTTTATTATAAGGAATCCCTAAAGACTAAGTCATGAATCTGAAAACCAAAATCTGCAGAAATCTGCATACTCTAGCCACCATATCACATTTCTTCGGAAATAACTAAATCTAAACAATTAGTCACTAAAACTTCATATCCTTTAATTTATCATGGTAACCTGGCAATTCTTTTTTTTCTCTTCTTCATGAAATTATTGTTTGAAAGATAGAAATAATATTACCATGTTTTAATAAAAAAGAGATTAGAAAATTTCCATCCATAAATAATCTCACTCTCCAAACATAAACATTACCGTGTTGATATAAATACCTGTTGGATTTCCCTGTGAATATATTCCATAAGATTATAATTAGAGTACATCCATTATATTAAAAAATACATACAAGTGTTCAAGATGACAATATAGGAACAACCTGAACTCACCTCCTCCCATAGGCAGACTGAGTCTACAGCTACATATGGAACACTTTCCTCTTAAAGAAGACCTAAAGGCTGGATTAGTGATGACTACACTGGACAAATTAGAAGAAAATAACAGCAGAGCAGTTAAGACAGGCTGGAACACAATCTCACCATAAACCTCACTCCTGGAGTGGTGACCCACAACCAAGAGAAAACTCAAAACCCGGAGCTTTTTTACAGAGAGCTAAGGGTTTGAATCCCACATAGGGAACCTCAACTTTTAATACCTGTACCTGAGAGATGATCTCCCAAAACATCTAACATTGAAAACCAGTGGGGCTCGCATCTCAAGACCCTAGTGATCTGAGAAACAACTAATAAAGGGCTCATGGACTTAGACTCACCTGCCCCAGGGCCCAGCTCTACAGCAGTCAGTTCACCCAGACTTAAACTGAAGATGCTTACCTGCTTATTTTAAAGCATTGGCCTGAGAGTCAGGCACCTCATTTAACACACACATCTAGGCGCTCTCTGGAATACTCTACAGTGATGGAGAATGACAGGTGCCATCTTTGTACTTTCTCTTTGCCTAGCTCCTGGAAGGGGCAAGTATTATCCTGATACTAAAATCAGTTGTATTGGTATCATATGAAGTATGAAGATAAACGAAATCTTTTTCTTTTCAATTGTCAATTTTTCTAGAACCATTTTTTGGAGAAAAGTTCTTGATTTTTGCTTAGCTATACCTCTTTTATGATTGTTAAAATCCTTTTACTTTTTGCTTGGTTAATTATTTTTGTTCTGCTATTGATTAATTTAAAAAACATATTAGTTCCTCCTTCTCCAAAACAATACACTTTTCCCCCCACATCTTTGTTGACCATCCTCACCTGTGGGTTTTTGTTTGTTTGTTTTTTGTTTGAGAATTAGAAAGACTAGAGGACTAAATCTAAGTCTGCTACTTCAAACTGTATTGAGCTTGGCCTATTCATTTAAGCATAGAAGTAACCTTTAATATTAGTTGCTTAGTTTATATCATCAGGATCTAATGGTTTAGGAGAGGAAGTTGAAAAGTAAATCAGCATTACAATAAGATATATAGAGTTGTCACAGGAATTGCGTATATTACACCACTATTTCTTCATAAATTCAGGTTATCTCTCTCTTTTTTTTTTTCGGTACACGGGCCTCTCACTGTCGTGGCCTCTCCCGTTGCGGAGCACAGGCTCCGGATGCGCAGGCTCAGCAGCGATGGCTCACGGGCCCTGCTGCTCCATGGCATGTGGGATCCTCCCGGACTGGGGCACGAACCCGTGTCCCCTGCATCGGCAGGCAGACTCTCAACCACTGTGCCACCAGGGAAGCCCTCACGTTACCTCTTAAATCCCTTAACATGGTTTGGCTTGTTTTTTTAATAATTATTAGAAAGATTCAGTATTGTATGAGGGTCTAGAAAGGTTTTTATTTGCTGACAAATTCTACATAATTTTATAATTTATAAAATGCTTTTATGATATATTGTCTATTGTAATTTTAAAACAATTTAGAACAGGAGCATCATTCCCATGTTTCCTATGAGGGAATTCAGACTGAGAGGTGAAGGGACTTTACATATTCTACCATGTTATAGATGACAGAGTTTTAACTGATTCCAAACCTTTCTACTGATTCTTTGATGCAGGACTTTGTTATCCTAATGCAATTTGAGAATTTCCATCTTTATTTAGACTTTTAGAAGTCATATTTTTCATGTTAAAGTCTTTGAGTGGTTAAATAATTGAAATACTGTATCATATGGTATTGTAACTTGTCATTTTCAAGTTGGTTTTATTTGAATTGGTCTTCATGGAACAAATGCATTAAAGGTGCCCAATAGTCCCAATGGTGTGTGACTACCTGGATCTCTGGTGTGAGACCACCTGTGTTGGAATCATTGTTCTACCACCTATTAGCTATGGAATCTCCTTGTGTTTCAGTTTCCTCATTTATATAATAGGACTAATAGTAGTGTCCACAGCAAAGGGATCTTAGTAGGATTAAATGAATTAGCTAAGCTCTTAAAACAGTTCTGGGTATATGATAAATTCTGTATAAATGTTAGCTATTATTAATATTGTTTATTATTATTATATTGTCTTCAAATTGGATATCAAGACACTAAATTGATTTATATTATTATCAAAATAAGCAATGCTAGGGGCTTCCCTGGTGGCGCAGTGGTTGAGAGTCTGCATGCCGATGCAGGGGTGGCGGGTTTGTGCCCCAGTCCGGCAAGATCCCACAAGCCGTGGAGCGGCTAGGCCCGTGAGCCATGGCTCCTGAGCCTGCGCATCCGGAGCCTGTGCTCCGCAATGGGAGAGGGCACAACAGTGAGAGGCCCGTGTACCTCAAAAAAAAAAAAAAAAAAAAAAAAAGCTATGGAACTTACCAAGCAAAATGCAATATTGAAGGTCCCCAAAGGCAGCAAGAAGTTCATGAAACCCATGGAAACCATATGTCTGTAATCCAAGAACCTATATTTAAATGTGGCACACTACTTACATTAAAAGCACACATAATAACTTTAGTATTTTACACAAAAACTCCTCATCTAACATGACACTTAAGTGAAACTGTCTAAAATGAAATTGTTAGGAAATGTCATTCTACGAAATCCATTATCTATTATGCTTTCCTAAGCCACACAGTTGACAATTTATAGCAATACTTATTAAAAATGTATAGATGAGAGTGATTATGTGATTTCTGAAAGTGAACTCATGTTATTTCCTAATTTCAGTGATGTGATCTTAGAGATGATGAAATTTTTATCTCAACGGTAGAAAAGTCCTCTTTTTAAAATAATAATTTACATTTAAGTAAAATACAATTATTCATGTCATTCACTATTTACCTAAGGATACATTAAAGGAGAAATTCAATCAGTCACAGAGGATTTAAAGGATTTTCCTTCTGTGGGACTCCCTTGGAAAACTTAGGACTTGCTCTTCTTAACCTTGCAAAATCACTGTAGATTAACTTTTGTTAAGATTTACAGCATCAGGGTTCCAGTGCTCTAGAGTTATTTAAAGTTAAGCATTAATCAACTCACATTTTTTTGTCATGAAATTCTAGTTTATAGCCAGCCATACTTTAAATTAGTCAAAACAGACTTAGATAATAAAAAAAAAACTCAGAGTAATCAGAATTTCAGAAAATACATTCCATATTACAATTCAGATATTACATCTTTTGCTGAAGTGATTTATAGTTGCTTTATTTTATTTACAGTAGTAAAAATATAACAATTCCAGTTAGACTTCCATATTGCCAATAGAAAAGTAGTTATACTTCCTCTAGTTAGATGAACTAAAATCAAGTTATGTAATCAAAAACTTTTATTGATTGCTTACTGTATAAATTTGCAATATTCAGATACTGGCAATATGAGGATTAAAATAATATGATTTTAGACCTAAGTGAGGTCAGTGGAAGGCTAGTACAAACCACAAATACAATGAAAGGAACATAAACCAAGATAGCACTGAAAGTTCATATTGAAAATATTACAGTAAAGAATTAAACAGAAATAATATATAGTAAAAATATAAAAATCAAGAAAAATATCTTTGTGCATCAGAAATTTATATATATATATATATATAAAAATAAAATATATGTA
This sequence comes from Mesoplodon densirostris, assembly GCF_025265405.1. Classification (NCBI taxonomy): domain Eukaryota; kingdom Metazoa; phylum Chordata; class Mammalia; order Artiodactyla; family Ziphiidae; genus Mesoplodon; species Mesoplodon densirostris. The sequence continues at coordinate 182,390,379 of NC_082661.1, forward strand.
TGGCAGTGGGAGGGAACTAAAGCCAAGGGTAGACTGGACTCCAGAGTGGAGTTTTTATTTTTTTTAACCCCCATGATTCAAAGCTTTCCCCAATGTGAAAGGAATTGCAGCAAAGTACATTGTATGAATCTGGTGGCTAAAGCTATAGCTTTTAAATTCCACTGGCCTAGATTGGGAAGAAAAAGAAAGCTAGATGGACAAAGGAGTTCTGAGAGACTGAAACTAAAAACATTAAAATAAAATGATCGATAGATAAAGTAAATTTAAATCACAGTATCATAGAAAGTATTAGTGACTTGAATGATACAACTGAGGAATTCACAAAAAATGCAACACAAAGAGATAAACAATGTAAAATATGTAGGAAAAAAATAAAAGATATGGAGATAGAGATTAAGAAATTCTAGCACATATCTCAGAGGAATCCCACTGAGAAAAATAAAAGAAAAAAACCCAAAACAACAACAAAGAAAACATTTTAAAAAGGCAGAAGAGGTAATGGACTTATGTAGAATTGAAGAGTAAAATAATTCTTCAAGTTGAAAGCTCATACTGAGGGCAAAACAAGATAAATATACATAATCTTTAACTGCTCACTGGAAACAAAACAAAGAAGTTAATGATAAGAACCAATTCTAAAAAACACCAGGAAGGAAATACAGAATGCTTATGTGGGGGTGGGGTGGGGTGTGAAGATTTACAGTAGACAAAAGAAACTAAAAGCAGCCATGGCTTAAAAGTTTTATGTGAAATTAACTATCAGCCTAGAATTTATATGTAGCTAAACTATCCCTAAAGACTGAAGGCAAAATAGGAACATTTCCAAATATTTAAACACTAAAAGTATTTACAGTGAACGGTTACTTATTAAGTATACTCTTCAGCAAGAAGAATGAAAGTAAAGAGAAAGTATGGTAATCACAAATGTTTTTGATGTATTGGTAAATATAAGTAATTGCTAACTTTAAACAAACCTACATTTTTATTTTCTAAAAAACAGGTTAAAGTGGAAAACATTTTAGCAGTATTAATTATAACTGAATATATGTATACCCTATGACCTAGTTATAAAACTGAGAGAAATATATGTATGTGATATCCAAAAGACATGTAATAGCCAAAAGTTGGAAGTAGAACAGATTTGGAAATTATCATAATAGCCCTAAGTAGGAAATACCCATCAACAGTAGAATTAATAAATAAACCATGATATATTTATACTCTGTGAAACTATAAAGCAATGAGGCTGAAACATCACTCACAATATAAATTTTTTTCCACAAACATAATATTGAGTGAAAGAAGACAGGAAAGAATGCATAGTAAGTGATTTAATTGATATAAAATACTTCAATAACAATAAAAAAATTCTATGCTGGTAGAAGTCAGGATGTGTCACCATTGGAAGAGAAGTAGTTTTGAGGTAAATACAAGAGGGACTTTTGGGGAGCTATTAATTTTGTTTCTTTTTTTAAAATTTCTATTGAAATATAGTTGATTTACAATGTTGTGTTAGTTTCAGGTATACAGTAAAGGGATAAAGATGTAAATATATATATTCTTTTTTATATTCTCTTTCATTGTAGGTTATTACAAGATACTGAATATAGTTCCCTGTGCTATACAGTAGATCCTTATAGCTTACCTATTTTATATATAGTAGTGTGTGTATTTTAATCCCAAACTCCTAATTTTTCCCTCTCCACTCTCCCCTTTGGTAACCATAAGATTGTTTTCTATATCTGTGAGTCTATTTTTTGTTCTGTAAATAAGTTCATTTGTCTCCTTTCTTTAGATTTCACATATAAGCAATATCATATGATATTTGTCTTTGTCTGGCTTACTTCACTTAGTATGATAATCTCTAGGTCTCATCCATGTTGCTGAAAATTGCATTATTTCTTTTTTTGTGGCTGAGTAATATTCCATTGTATGTATTTATGTTTGTATACATATATACACATATACCACACCTTCTTTATCCGTTCATCTGTTGATGGACACTTAGGTTGCTTCCATGTCTTGGCTGTTGTAAATAGTGCTACTGTGAACATTGGGTGCATGTATCTTTTCAAATTATGTTTTTCTCTGTATAGATGCTCAGGAGTGGGGTTGCAGGATTATATGGTAGCTCTAATGTTGTTTCTCACTCTAAGTGCTGGTCATATGTGCATGTTTGGTTTGTGAAAATTCATAGAGCTGTACAGCCAAAATTTGTGCACTTTATACATAATATACTTTGATAAAATTTTAAAAAATAGAAAAAACTCAATAGGTAGAACTGAAATTTTTGGGGAAAAGAGCTAGGGAGGAGAAGGTTCAATGCATAGTTTAAATTTGCTAATATTCTTGTCTTATTTGGTAGGTAGGTGGGAGTTACTTAACTTTAATCTCTGGTAGAAATTATATGTGTATGTGTGAGCATGTGTGTGTATAGTTTGCTGGGTATGTTAAAATGTAAGGGTAAATATTAAAAGAATAGAAGTACATACCAGAGCTATACCATTTATAGAAGGGAAAAAGGAAGAGCACATGAAAATCATTCTAAGAAAGCAGGAGAGGAAAGGAGACCAAAAAGACCCCGCAAAAAAACCAAGCTAACAAAAACAACAAAAAAATTGAACTAAAAGGCACACTGAACAGAAAAATAAAGTAAGACAGTAGAAATCAATCTAAATATTTTCAATAATTATAATAAAATATAAATTGATTAAACTTTTCTGAAAGAAGTCCAAAATTATTATATTTGACTATAAAAATGGTAACTACCACTCTTGTAGGGAAAATATTTTTTAAAGACATAGAGAAATTAAATATATAAATATATATGCTATATATGTGCAGGGAAAATGTTAAAAGCTGTGTGTGTCTAAATATTAATAGTAGACAAAAGAATTTAAGGGAAAAACATCAATAGGGACTTTTTAAAAGAACATAATATGTTACGATAAAAAAACAGAATAATAACTTGTAGGCAGCTTTCAGAATAGATAAGGCAAATTAGAATATAGGGAGAAATAGGCAAGTTCAGACTCATGATGGTAGATTTTAATACACAGCTATCAGAAACTGAAATCTTTAATGTGCTGCTGGATTCTGTTTGGTAGTATTTTGTTGAGGATTTTTGCATCTAGGTTCATCAGTGACATTGGCCTATAGTTTTCATTTATTGTGGCATCTTTATCTGGTTTTGGTATCAAGGTGATGGTTGCCTCATACAATGAGTTTGAGAGTGTTCCTCCCTCTGCTATATTTTGGAAGAGTTTAAGAAGGATAGGTGTTAGCTCTTCTCAAAATGTTTGATAGAATTTGCCTGTGAAGCCATCTGGTCCTAGGCTTTTGTTTGCTGGAAGATTTTTAATCACAGTTTCAATTTCAGTGCTTGTGATTGGTCTGTTCATATTTTCTATTTCTTTTGATTTGAGGAATTTTTCAAATTTTTATTCAAAAGAATATTTTCTTTTCTAATGATTTGAGTCTTTTCCCTTATTTTCTTGATGAGTCTGGCTAATGCTTTATCAATTTTGTTTATCTTCTCAAAGAGCCAGCTTTAGTTTTATTGATCTTTGCTATTGTTTCCTTCATTTTTTTTCATTTATTTCCAATGTGATCTTTTCTATTTCTTTCCTTCTTCTGACTTTGGGTTTTTTTTGTTCTTCTTTCTCTAACTGCTTTAGGTGTAAGGTTAGGTTGTTTATTTGAGGTGTTTCTTATTTCTTGAGGTAGGATTGTATTGCTATAATCTTCTCTCTTAATACTCCTTTGGCTGCATCCCATAGGTTTTGGGTTGTTGTGTTTTCATTGTCATTTGTTTCTAGGTATTTCTTGGTTTCCTCTTTGATTTCTTCAGTGATCTCTTGGTTATTTAGTAATGTATTGTTTAGCCTCCATGTGTTTGTACTTTTTACAGATTAATTTCTTGTAATTGATATCTAGTCTCATAGCATTGTGGTTGGAAAAGATACTTGATATGATTTCAGTTTTCTTAAATTTACCAAGGCTTGATTTGTGACCCAGGATATGATCTAGCCTGGAGAATGTTACATGAGCACTTAAGAAAGTGTAATCTGCTGTTTTTTGATGGAAAGTGCTATAACTATCAATTAAGTCCATCTTGTTTAATGTGTCATTTAAAGCTTGCGTTTCCTTATTTATTTTCATTTTGGACGACCTGTCTATTGGTGAAAATGGGATGTTAAAGTCCCCTACTATGATTGTGTTACTGTCAATTTCCCCTTTTATGGCTGTTAACATCTGCCTTATGTATTGCTATGTTGGGTGCATAAATATTTACAATTGTTATATCTTCTTGGATTGATCCCTTGATCATTATGTAATGTCCTTCTTTGTCTCTTGTAATAGTCTTTATTTTAAAATCTATTTTGTCCGATATGAGAATTAATACTCCAGCTTTCTTTTGATTTCCATTTGCATGGAATATCTTTTTTTTTTTTTTTTTCTGTACATGGGCCTCTCACTGTTGTGGCCTCTCCCATTGTGGAGCACAGGCTCCAGACACGCAGGCTCAGTGGCCATGGCTCACAGGTCCAGCCACTCTGCAGCATGTGGGATCTTCCTGGACTGGGGCACGAACCCATGTCCCCTGCATTGGCAGGCGGACTCTCAACCACTGCACCACCAGGGAAGACCCTGCATGGAATATCTTTTTCCATCCCCTCACTTTCAGTCTGTATGTGTCCCTAGGTCTGAAGTGGGTCTCTTGTAGACAGTGTATATACGGGTCTTGTTTTTGTATCCATTCAGCCAGTCTATGTCTTTTGGTTGGAACATTAATCCATTTACATTTAATGTTGTTATCGATATGTATATTCCTATTACCATTTTCTTAATTGTTCTGGGTTTGTTATTGTAGGTCTTTTGCTTCTTTTTTGTTTCCTGCCTAGAGAAGTTCCTTTAGCATTTATCGTAAAGCTGGTTTGGTGGTGCTGAATTCTCTTAGCTTTTGCTTGTCTGTAAAGGTTTTAATTTCTCTGTTGAATATGAATGAGATCCTTGCTGGGCAGAGTAATCTTGATTGTAGGTTTTTCCCTTTCATCACTTTAAATATGTCCTGCCACTCCCTTCTGGCTTGCAGAGTTTCTGCTGAAAGATCAGCTGTTAACCTTATGGGGATTCCCTTGTATGTTAATTGTTGCTTTTCCCTTGCTGCTTTTAATATTTTTTCTTCATATTTTATTTTTGATAGTTTGAGTAATATGTGTCTTGGTGTGTTTCTCCTTGTATTTATCCTGTATGAGACTCTTTGTGCTTCCTGGACTTGATTGACTATTTCCTTACCAATATTAGAGAAGTTTTCAACTATAATCTCTTCAGATATTTTCTCAGCCCCTTTCTTTTTCTCTTCTTCTTCTGGGAACCCTGTAATTCGGTTTTTGGTTCATTTAGTATTGTCCCAGAGTTCTCTGAAATTGTCTCAATTCTTTTTATTCTTTTTTCTTTTTCTGCTTCATGGTAGTTGTTTCCACTATTTTTTTTTCCAGGTCACTTATCAGTTCTTCTGCCTTAGTTATTCTGCTATGATTCCTTCTAGAGAATTTTTCATTTCATTTATTGTGTTGTTCATCATTGTTTGTTTGCTCTTTAGTTCTTCTAGCACGTCTTGTATTTTCTCCATTCTATTTCCAATATTTTGGATCATCTTTACTATCATTACTCTGAATTCTTTTTCAGGTAGACTGCCTATTTCCTCTTCATTTGTTTGGTCTGTTGGGATTTTACCTTTCTCCTTCCTCTGCTGTGTATTTCTCTGTCTTTTCATTTTGCTTAACTTACTATATTTGGGGTCTCCTTTTCACAGGCTGCAGGTTCGTAGTTCCCATTGTATTTCGTGTCTGCCCCCAGTAGGTAAGGTTGTTTCAGTCGGTTGTGGAGAGTACCGGTGCCTGAGTTATGGTGGAAGAGGCTGGATATTGTATTTCTGGTGGGCAGGACCATGTCTGATGTTGTGTTTGGGGGTTTCTGTGAACTTATTATGATTTTAGGCAGCCTCTGTGCTAATGGGTGGGCTTGTGTTCCTGTCTTGCTAGTTGTTTGGCATAGGGTGTCCAGCACTGGAGCTTGCTGGTTGTTGAGTGGAGCTGGGTCTTAGCATTGAGATGGAGATCTCTGGGAGAGCATTCGCCATTTGATGTTACTTGGGGCCAGGAGGTCTGTGGTGGACCAGTGTCCTGAGCTCGGCTCTCCCACCTCAGAGGCTCAGGCCTGACACCCGGGCAGAGCACCAAGACCCTGTCAGCCACATGGTTCAGAAGAACAGGGAGAAAAAGAAAGAAGGAAAGAAAAATAAATAAATAAATACAATAAAATAAAGTTACTAAAATGGAAAAAATATTAAAAAATAAAAACGTAATAAAATTAAAAAAAGAAAGAGAGAAAGAAAGAAGAGTGTAACCAAACCAAAAAACAAATCCACCAATGATAACAAGCACTAAAACTATACCAAAAAATAAAAAGCAGACAGTCAGAACCCTAGGACAAATGGCAAAAGCAAAGCTATACAGACAAAATCACACAAAGAATCATACACATACACACTCACGGAAAGAGAAAAAGGAAAAAAAATGTATATATATTCTAAAAAAGGGAAGAGAGCAACCAAATTAATAAACAAATCTTCCAGTGATAATAAGCTCTAAATACTGAACTGTGAGAAACATAAAACCAGAAACTAATCAGATGCAGAAAGCAAACCCCAAATCTACAGTTGCTCCCAAAGTCTACCGCCTCAGTTTTATTCACTGTCTATTCAGGAATTCCACAGATTCAGGGTACATAAAGTTGACTGTGAAGATTTAATCTGCTGCTCCTGAGGCTGCTGGGAGAAATTTCCCTTTCTCTTCTTTGTTCACACAGCTCTGGGGTTCAGCTTTGGATTTGGCCCCGTCTCTGCGTATAGGTCGCCTGAGGGCATTTGTTCTTTGCTCATACAGGACAGAATTAAATTAGCAGCTTATTAGGGGGCTCTGGCTCACTCAGGCGGGGTGGCGGGGAGGGAGGGGTACAGAATGCGGGGCGAGCCTGTGGCGGCAGAGGCCAGTGTGATGTTGCAACAGCCTGAGGCATGCCGTGTGTTCTCCCAGGGCAGTTGTCCCTGTATCACGGGATCCTGGCAGTGGTGGGTTACACAGACTCCCAGGAGGGGAGGTGTGGATCATGACCTGTGCTTGCACCCAGGCTTCTTGGTGGCTAGAGTAACAGCATTAGCGCTTCATGCCCATCTCTGGTGTCCGTGCTGATAGCCATGGCTCGTGCCCTTCTCTGAAGCTCGTTTAGGCGGTGCTCTGAATCCTCTTCCTTGTGCACCCCGAAACAATGGTCTCTTGCCTCTTAGGCAGGTCCAGACTTTTCCCGGACTCCCCCCGCCCCCCCGGCTAGCTGTGGCACACTAGTCCCTTCAGGCTATGTTCATGCAGCCAACCCCAGTCCTCTCCCTGGGATCCGACCTCCCAAGCCCGAGACTCAGCTCCCAGCCCCCACCCACCCTGGCAGGTGAGCAGACAAGCCTCTTGGGCTGGTGAGTGCTGGTCAGCACTGATCCTCTGTGAAGGAGTCTCTCTGCTTTGCCCTCTGCACCCTTGTTGCTGCGCTCTCCTCCGTGGCTCTGAAGCTTCTCCCACGCCACCCCGTCTCCACCAGTGAAGGGGCTTCCTGGTGTGTGGAAACCTTTCCTCCTTCACAGCTCCCTCCCACTGGTGCAGGTCCCATCCCTATTCTTTGGTCTCTGTTGTTTCTTTTTTATTTTGCCCTACCCAGTTACATGGGGAGTTTCTTGCCTTTTGGGAGGTCTGAGGTCTTCTGCCAGCGTTCAGTAGGTGTTCTGTAGGAGTTGTTCCACATGCAGATGTAGTTTTGATGTATTTGTGGGGAGGAAGGTGATCTCCATGTCTTACTTCTCCACCATCTTGAAGGTGCCCCTGAAGCCCTACTTTATACCAGACAGAATTTTAAGCACATAAACACATCTTTTTACATTTTCAAACAGTATTTGCAAATATGACATTATTACTTGCAAACCAACAGAAGAAATTAAAGTTGAGAGAAGCTAAATATATGCTTAGCGTAACATATCCTATAAATTAGGTAATCCAATTTAATACTTTCTTCCACTTTAAAGTCCGGCAAGTCAACATGTTTATTTTCACCTCCTTGCATAATCTTACTTGAAGAATGGCATGGCATTGGCTGTCTGTAATCCACCAAAATTGTGTAGAGAAAGGAGCCCAAACCCTAGGAGTCATGAGACTGGGATTATATTCTCAGGTCTGACAGTTATGAAGTATGCCATCTTGGGTGATTCACCTCATCTGTCAGACCTCTGTACTCTTATGTACATAAGAAAAAGAAAGTTCAATTATCCTTAGTCTAGCTCATCCTAATTGTTTACTGACAGAGTAAGCTTTGGGAAACACAGCATTTTAAGTCCTACACTAGGATTAGAAGGGATCTTGGAAACACATTGCATATTCCAGATGACAGAAGTGCCACTCTGGCAGATGCAACGTAGTATCTGCTGATGGTAGAAAAAGACAAAACCTGAAAATATGGGCAAATGATCTGTGACAAGAATGTCCTGACAGTGATTATAAGTGATTATTCTAGGAGGCAGAGGAAACATAGTGACAGAGAACCAAGGTGCAAGTAATATGTGGAGAGGTAAAGGGAAACCACAAGGGCAGTCTATCTGTACTTTGGATGCTCTCAGCCCAAGGGCTGAGGATCAGAGGTAGAACCTCATTCTAGAGGAGAAACTCTACAAGATAAAGACATGGTGCCAAGATGCAGAAGCCTAGGGCCTGACATCAGAGTAAGACTAGCGTACTCTTGACTTGGTACTGGGTTGCAAAGTTAACCCTATGTTTTCCTAGAGCTAGGCTTGGGTAGGTCCCTAAAGTATGATGGAACTTCTGGATGGAGGAAAGTGGTCCTATCTTCAGATAAAAATATTCTGTGAGAAGCAGGCGAGTCTGGGATCTTGACTCCAGGTGAAGGATAATTATTTTCACCAAAGTTTATCCCAAGGCCAAGGCTGATCTTTTACTTTTTGATCTGATTCTTTAGGCAGAGTCATCCCTAAATGTATTTATTTACTTACTTATAAACCTTTCCTCAACTGTCTCACTGTAGCATTTTGTAATTAGGACATTCCCTTTAGGAAATTTTTTTTAAAATGCAAATGTATTTATCTGTATGTTCTTTGCCTATTTTTAGTACAGATTACTTAATCAGAGTAGCAGGGAGCAATTCAGGCTACTGAAGGAGTAGAAACAGGTAGTAAGGAAAGAAAAATGGGAAAGATCTGGGGCACTCAGTGCTTCCTGAGTTTGGAGGTTTCCAAGGGCAGAACAGATTGATTCAGAGCACTCTAAAAGGGCTTATGTAGGAGAAGCTAAGCAAAAGAGAAGGTCTCTGATTTGAATTTTGTATAATTAGGTTTTATACATTGCATTTTAAAGTTTTGGAATGTGACCTATTATCATTTTAGAAAGAGAACTCTCAATCTTCAGTCTTGTTTTGCTATTTTCATACACAAACCAAATGTCTCTATAGTGACTCCAGCTAGAAGACAGTGATCTAGTATATGTTATGGGCTAACTGCTATCGAACTTATATTTTGAGTTCTGATTTCTAAAAGTGTTCTCAAGTCTAATTCTCCCAAATCAAATGGGGTGAGATGGGTTATTTTTTGTTTGTTTTTTTGTTTTTTGTTTTTTGTTTGTGTTACATGGGCCCCTCACCACTGCGGCCTCTCCCGCCACGGAGCACAGGCTCCGGACGCGCAGGCCAAGCGGCCATGGCCCATGGGCCCAGCCACTCCGCCCATGTGGGATCTTCCCAGACCGGGGCATGAACCCGTGACCCCCGCATCGGCAGGCAGACTCCCAACCACTGCACCACCAGGGAAGCCCTGGTGAGATGTTTTATAGGTATCACACTGCACCGGTGTGTCTAGCTGTACCATTTTACTGTGATTATATTATCTCTCCTGGTTTCCCCACAGGAACTACTAAAACTAGAAGAACCCCAAGTTCATTCATGACCCTTTTGTGCATTCCTTGTTGTGGCTAGGAAATTCTGTTTAGAATTTAGGTTGAAGAGGATGAGATGAGTTTAGGTGTGAGTTCAGGAAGTGTGTTAAGTGGGCCAAGAGCATGAAGTGAAGTTAAGGCAACATAAATTCTCATACCCAGAAAATTTCCCTTTGGCCTCTGCTCATTATTCAAACTTTCCCAGGGCTTTCCCATCTGAAGCCACTCATTAACCATGTTTCTAGATACAAGTTAACTATGTGGTACATAAGAGACACACAGAATACCCAGAAAATGTCAATAGAAGTAAATTTGATACAGTCATAATTAGGTTGATGAAATAGTGCCAGAAATTCCATAACTTTGTTCCAGAATAATGTTAGAATAATGTGCTCATTAGCAAAAGAGAAATGCCAAGGAATTCTGAGGTTATCTTGTATATTCTGTTTCCACTTTAGGGTCAGAAGTCCATTGGCAGTGTCTGTTATGTGTCAACAGTGTGAGATATGTGTGTTTGTGGCTTGCTTATATAGATAAGGAGTAGTGAGGATAACTCTGTGATTGAAAAATATCTCCCCATTCCAGTCTGTGAATTACACATTCATTTTCAGTGAGTTTACCACACTGTTCTTTTAAAAGGTTTAATGTACTCTTTAAACATCTGAATTACAGTCACTGACATTTTAGTTTGAATTTCTTTAATCCAAACGTTGATTGACAAGGTCATTTTTACTAAAGAGTAAGAGTATTATTGAAAGACTACATAGGGAGTGGGAGGGATATTTATATATCAAGGAGATCTCTGTGGCAGGCCTAGGTGGTATACTTCGGAGAGCTTAAGAACAATTAAAATTTGGGTTTTGGAAGAAGATACATTAGAAAGTGACATAAAGAAAGAAGGACATTGAAGTGAATCTTTGTCCACTTTGCAGTCTTTTCTGGTCCTTTGTGCCAATAAGAATTATCTGGGGGCTTCCTCTGTTGTGTGTGGTGGAGCTTCTAATTTAAGACTAAAAGATAACATGTACTTTATCAAGAGAAAGAAATGGTTGAACGAACTATAATTTTACATTTGAGGGAGGAAGAAACCACCATTTGAAAAATGAGAAATATATACCATTGGAAATTTATTAGAAAGTAATTTGTAAGTGTTAAAGTAGAACTGTCAATAATGAGTGAAAACATTTTTGAATATCTGCAAGTTGTTAAGAGTGGTCTTCTGGCTTCAAATAAATGTATGCCTAGTATCAAAGCCACAGCTAATTAAAGAAATAAGAGAAAGAAGGAATAATCAGATATTAGGAGTGATCTAAAAAGCAGCAATGTTCAAAGAATTTCTTTAATTCTTATTATTATCGATGCTAAGTATTCCTCCTACATTATGTGATATATAAGTCCATCCATTTGATATGTGCATAGGCTGCTTTAAAAATGGAGTGGGGAAGTAGTAGTAAATGCCACTGAAATGTGGTTTTTAGACGTGGTTTGGGTAGAGTTGAGAGTACATAATAAAAATGATGAATTGACTTAAGCCTTCCTTTCCTGTTTTCTGTGTTTTAAGCACAGTTGTTTAAATTCCCTGTATGGTTAGAATGCATGCACTTTTAAGAAAGCATTCGCTGAAAGTAATTGGACGTTTTCCACTCTCCCATAAATCTGCTAGTAGGTGTTTGATGTTCTTGGAAAGTCAGATGATAGACATTTATTACTATCAGAGGGGCCCTCTAAAGAGCAAATTCATAGTTGTTTAACAAAACAGAGCAATTTAATGAGTTCTAGATAAAGTCCTTTGAAAGAAAATTTTGTCGTGAAAGCTTTTAAACCTCAAGAAAGTAAAGCATATCAACACAATCTACATTTTCTGTGACGGAGATGTATGCTTATTTCATTGAATTGTCATGGAAAACTTATGTACATATTAATTTTAATGACATAATTATACTAAAGTAACAGCATCAAGAAGTGATTTAGAGCAAAAGCTCTTGATATGAACTTCCTCGGTTCAATCCCAGCTCTACCACTTATCAGTATTTGAACTTGGACTAAGCCATTTGATTACTGTTTGCCTTTGTTTCTTTGATAAGAATGAGGGTAATGATAGTAATTATTTATTTATGTTCTTTGGACAATTAAAGGAAATTCTAATATACAAACAATACACATACCAGTATATTGTATGTACTTGTTCCTTGTATATATGTATGTATCTGTACATACAAGTACTTGTACGTGTGTTTACTTGTATACACATTTATACCTTAAACATACAAGTAGGGTTTTATTATAACTGTAATGGCTTTTCTTTATACAGTTTCAGGTTTAAATATCTGAAGATTGATACAGAAACAAAGTCACATTAATATTGACTTTTTCCCTATCACACTGGAAATCCATACAACAAAACTTATAGATCTCACATATAAAGTAGAAAGTGGAGAGGAAAATACCCTTCAATGGAGATAAAAGCCCCACAGTATTTTGTATTCCATTCTCATTCTCTGTCTTAATGAAGGAGAGTGACTAAAGATGAAGAAATGAAGGATTAAAGCATCACAATCATTACCTCTGCATCACACCAATGGGTCATAACTCCTGTCTATTCTAAATGCTGACCCTCAAAAGGGGAGGCAGGCCTTCTTTGGGGGTCAGGAGGATGCATATAGTTGGAAAACATTCCTCAAAATGATTCTCATATGTTCTCAGTTTCTTTCCTATTTAGATTAGCTGCCATTAGATAGTGTCCTTTTCTTGTTCTTCATGGAGAGATGATACTGCAGATAGCACTTGCAGAAAAATGTTTCTTTGCCTCCCCAAATCATGATGTTGGATAAATGTCTCATTCTACTGTGTACTAAAAGCTAAAAGGTTAAAAATGTCTATTTAGGCAGAAAAGTCAGTCTGTAAAGATGCTGCTTTCAATATGTGACCAACACAGCCATGGTGGTTAGTATGGCTAAAAGGAACAGGTGTTAACAAATCCAGTCACCAATATTCTGACCAGCAGAAGAGAGTTTGTGCAAATTAGAAAGACAGGGAGTTTAGTTTGAAGCCTGTTTTAAGAGATAGCTTGCCAAGAAAAATAACAACCTTGCAAGCCAGTGTGGCACAAGGCAGGAACGCAGGTTATCTGAGTCCAGTACATTTTAATGTACTACTCAAATGTAGAGTGCAGTGAAAGAATAAGAAATGTGATCATACTGTTATGCAGAGAAGGGTGATTGTTCCAAAGAAAATGTCCCAGAGATATTTATATGGTTTTGAGTTGCGTAATCTGTAGGAATTCCTTCATCACTCATACATAAAGAGAAGAACATTGGACACAAATGGATGCAAGAGCATTAGTGAGGGTCAATCTAATTTAGTTCAGAAACACTCTTCATGGCTGGAGAGACATTATCACCTCCTTAAGGAGGCAAAATAGGTAGCAAACACTTGAAATTAGACAAACTGTTTAAAGTTAATTAATAAAAATTCATTTAGAGATCATCTCACTAGATACTTATTTTAAGTAATTCCTTTATTAATTGAAATAATAACACCATGATTTATTAAGTATATATTATGTGCCAAACATCAGAAAAATCATTTAATATAAATTATCTAATTCAACATCACAACCCTAGGTTTTCGTGTGGAACATTCTATCAAAAAGTTTGATTAGGTCTAAGCTAGAGCTGTGTAGCAAGGACTGAAACCAAGTCAAGACAGCCAAGACTTTTAAAAAGTATAATTACTGTTTACCTTAAAATTAGCAGTGCCCAGTGCATAATAGAAATCCAGTAAATAATGTGCTAAGTATATGAATAAAATATTAAACAGTACCTGTCTTGCAAATAATATTTCGGGTCTGTTAATTGTTGATATATTAACATATGAATAAACAATATAATTTGTAAAATAATTAATAAAGAATGTAAGAAAATATCAATGTACAGTGTTTGTTCATTTTAACAGGTTTTATTGAGTGTTTATTATATTTTTGACACCAATCTTGGTTCTGAAGCTTCAATAAATGAGGAAGAAGCAGTGTTTTTTCCTCGAGGAGTTCATAGTCTAACAGGGAGATAAACAAGGAAAGAGAGATATGAACAGCCAGACCATTAATAAGCTCTATGCATCTAATCAATAGTTTTGATAATCAAAAATTCAAATAATTAAATTCAGTATGTTCTCTTTAAAACTATGTACCTCTTGGATTGGTGATTACCTTCTTATGTTCCCTGAATTATCAGTAACATTAAATATAGTATGAAATAATAACAGCCATTATGTTAATCAGATGAATTTTATCTGAGGTACTCCAGGCTCATGTGAGATGAAATCAGTTACTCTTTTGTTTAGAAGTGGGTTTTTTTTTTTTTTTTTTTTTTTTTTTTTGCGGTACGTGGGCCTCTCACTTCCGTGGCCTCCCCCGTTGTGGAACACAGGCTCAGCGGCCATGGCTCAAGGGCCCAGCTGCTCCACAGCATGTGAGATCCTCCCCCACCGGGGCACGAACCCGTGTCCCCTGCATCGGTAGGTGGACTCTCAACCACTGCGCAACCGGGGAAGCCCTGCCCTATGTTTTGATGTACGTTGTTGTCTTTTCAGAATGATGGTAGTCCCTGATTTCAGATGCAGAATATCCCAGAGGTTTTTGAGCAGTAGGTGACAATTTTCTTCAGATGATGGCATAGATCTATGGTATGGCAGGGTAATGAGCAAAGAAATTCTGCATTTTGGCTTGATATATTTATAATAGATGACACTTTGATGATGTCATGTCTAAGGTTTGATGTAAATAATAAGTATGAGATAGTCCAGTTCATATTTAAGTCTTTTAATGTCATTTTATACTATTGTATGACAACCCCACTTCTTCGCACATGTACCACATGCCAAAATTATGAATATGAGGTGTCATATGTTTGAATTTACTTATCCATGACTGTCAAAGTCAAAGTTTTGTGTTTATCATTTCAATTATAATATTTTATACCTCCTATAGGTTTTTTTGTTTTAAAATGATATTGTTCTAAATGATCAGATTTTTTTTTAAATACTGAGAACTCTAGAACAGAAAATACAAGAGGCAACCAGATGCAGGAAAAGAAGTTAAGTCAGAGCCCATGGATACATAGCATTGACAAAATATTCGTGGCCAATTTTGACTCAGGTGTTTTATTGGTGTAGATAATACTATAAAAGAAAACAAAACGTATGCCAACTTTCTGAAATTGTTTGAGGCAAGCAAGGGTAGTTATAGTCCTTCAAATTATTATGTTTCAGCTAATATTAAGCAACAAGTTAGACCACTAACCCTGCAAATAAGCAGTAAAATAAAGACCATAGGTAAGAATGAAAATTACTATTTGCAACTCAACAAACGTGATTGGAAAAGGATATAAAATGGAAAAGGCAACAAAAGGAAAATTGAAGGAAAAGGAAATCAGACCAGCTGTTGTGAATCTGTTTTTCATGCGGAGATGCTTAAATGGGACCAATGGCCTTCCAGGCAAGGTTGCTGAGATAATAACACTGAATTTGTTCAAGATGATTTGATTAGATGGTCTGACAGTAGATGTTTAAAACTGAAAGAATAAGCTGTTGTAGGCCAACCGGGCTGTTTGCTCTTTTTTAGAAGTCTCATATCTTTGTTTAAGATCTTGAACAAAGATTATATTTTTCTGCTTTTTATGCAGACATAGCATCAAAAAAAAAACAAACAAAAAACCACAACCTGTTTGTTTCACATTTTTTAGGAGTCGTTTTAACAGCTTACCTCTTATTACTATCAGCAGTTTTTGCTGTCATATTGCTTTTCTTCCTCATTTTATTAATATCAGCCTCATTACAGTACCTCCACTAGCTTCCCCTACTGTGATCTTTAGTATATGCATGTTTGTGTCATGTGCTACTGTCTTTTATTATGTTTGAATCTTGGCAAAAATTTCTTTTAACTGCAGTATTTTGTAGATAGATTGTACTGGTCCCATGCAATTATTGTAATTGTTGGACATGACTGCTATTCGTGCCAATTTTTACTTTGGAAGTTTCTGTATGATACAAAAACTTGTTCTTAAGCACAGAATTGGGGAAAAAAATAACTAATTTTTAAATCTTTAAATAGAAAGTTTTAAAATTTCCATGCCTCTCTTTTCCTGTATTGAATCTAAGCTGAACTAAGGTGTCCACACACAAAGGACATGGATTATACTTTACAAGTTGTAAAGGAAGCACTAAAAAACAAAATGTGCAAAGAAATAAACAGATGTTAACAATAAATGAGCTAATGAAATAATATTTATAAATTGATTATGTAACATAAAACTCTCCCAATAAAATACCTTTTAAATAATTCTTCAGTTTTTATACAGGTATCACGCTAGCAATGAATAGGACAGAACATCAGTTACTTGGCTTCAGACTCTCATAGTTAGAGCCATTAGAGACTATTGATCATATACATATCATTTTGATAGGAAAATTACTACACCCCTAATTTCACAGTCATCAAAGAACATGTAAATACACAATGAACTTAAAAAAGACCAAGACATACTCGCTGGATCAACCTGATCTTAATGGAACAATCCATGGTATGTAATGCAACGGATGTACAAACATAGAAAGAGGAAGTGCACTGTAGGAAAAGGAAATGGTTTAGCCACTCTTGCCCATGTACAGTATGACACTAATCACATTTCTTTTAGTTAGTTGTTTAGGTTCTCTTTTCTGTCATTAGACTGTGAGTTCTTTTGAAGCAAAGACAATGAGTTATTTATCTTGTCATCTCTGTTACCCAGCAATATATCTAGTGGTAAGAACTCTGTAAATACTCATTGAATAAATGAATTTTTAAAAATACCAGTTTACAATTGCTACTAGTTTTCAGGCCCAAAGTTGAGAGAGAGGGAAAATCCTGGAAGAACTAATGGTATTAAGATTTATCTGGGGCCTCCCTGGTGGCGCAGTGGTTGAGAGTCCGCCTGCCGATGCAGGGGATACGGGTTCGTGCCCCGATCTGGGAGGATCCCATATGCCGCGGAGCGGCTGGGCCCGTGAGCCATGGCCGCTGGGCCTGCGCATCCTGAGCCTGTGCTCCGCAACGGGAGAGGCCACAACAGTGAGAGGCCCGCATACCGCAAAAAGGAAAAAAAAAAAAAAAAAAAAAAAAAGATTTATCTGGGGGCATCAGGCATATATTTACCGTAGCAATATATAGTTCTTAACAATTGGTGTGTGCTTAGTCATCTAAATTTTACCTATTGAGGTTCACTCTTTAATAACACTGTTAATTAAAAATAGAGTATAATTTGAAATGGTAATCATTAAAATGATGACTTATGTATTATGACTTATAGTATTACTTTACAAAAAATAAATAAATAGGGCTTCCCTGGTGGTGCAGTGCTTGAGAGCCTGCGTACGGCAAAAAAAAAAAAAAAAAAGAAAAAAGAAAGAAAGTATGGGCTAAATAAGAAAACCTGAGGTTTGGTTTACTTTTTCTGTTTGTTTATTTTGTCAAGATAAGGGCAGCATAAAATGCAATAACCTAGACTTTTGCTCCGACATCAGAGTAGGTAAATAGCTGAGGCATTAAATTTCATTTGCTAAGTTCTTCTTCTATGGCCATCTTCTCTGCTGATGTGTCTAGAATGCTTTAGGTTCCCTCTAGCTATGATGTCTCTATACACATCCAGAATACTTACATTACTAGAGCACTGTCCATGTGTGCTTTGCAGAATTAAAACTATCCCTCTAAATATGCTTAGATGATATTTCATGCCCAGTTAAAATTAATGTGAAAACTTACAATGCATTCAGGTACATAATATTATAAACAATCTTTTGCACCATTTTATAAAATTTAGAAAATACTTTAGACCTATAATTTCTCCTTCACATTTTACATTTGGGGTAGCTGAATAATATAATTATAGAATAACCATATTTTAAAGCCAGATGAGACCTTAGCATTTCTAAGACCTTAGTAGGTAGGATAAACTTGATTTCAAGCTATGGCTCAATTACTGTAACTATGAATTTTGGAATGATATATTTCTGCTCAAAGGCTTGATTTCTTCATCTTTAAGACTGATAGGTAAGATGATACAGCTACTTTGGAAGGCAGTTTGGCAGTTTCTAACAAAGCTAAACAAACGTATGGATACCAAGGGGGAAGGGGAAGTGGGATGAATTGGTAGATTGGGATTGACATACATACACTATTGACACTATGTATAAAATAGATAACTAATGAGAACCTACTGTACAGCTCAGAGAATGCTACTCAGTGCTCTGTGGTGACCTAAATGGGAAGGAAATCAAAAAAAAAAAAAGGGATATATGTATACATATAGCTGATTCATTTGCTGTACAGTAGAAACTAACACAACATTGTAAAGCAACTATATTTCAATAAAAATTAAAAATCAACAACAACAAAACCCATTAAACATACTCTTAACATACGATATAACAATCACCACACTCCTTGGTATTTACCAAAATAAAATGAAAAGTTACCTCCATACAAAAACATGCACATAGATGTTTATAGCAGCTTTATTCATAATTGCCAAAATCTGCATGCAAGCAAGATATCCTTCAGTAGGTAAATGAATAAATAAACTGTGGTACATCCACACAATGGAATATTATCCCGTGCTAAAATGAAATAAGCCAACAAGCCATGGAGGAAACTTTAACGCATATTACTAAATGAAAGAAGCAAATCTGAAAAAGATACATACTGTATGATTCCAATTATGTGACATCCTGAAAAGTGCAAAACTGTGGAGACAGCAAAAAGACTAGTGGTTGCCAGGGGTTGCATGGGGGATAAATAGGCAGAGCACAGAGGACTTTTAGGGCACTGCAACTGTTCTGTATGATACTACAATGGTGGATATATGTCATTATACATTTGTTCAAACCCAAAGAATGTAAAATAGCAAGAGTGAACTCTAATGTATTAAACTTTGGACTTCGGGTGATAATATTGTGTCAGTGTAGCTTCATAGACAGTAAAAAATGTACTACTCTGGTTGGGGATGTTGATAATGGGGAGGCTGTGCATGAGTGGGTAAGTGGGAACCTTTGTACTTTCTGCTCAATTTTGCTGTGAATGTAAAACTTCCCTTAAAAATAAAGTTTATTATTTTTTGGAAAAAAAAAAGATAGGTAAGAGACCTACCTCTTAGGAATGTTATAAGAATTTAATGAAATAATGTACATATGTTGATTATAATATGCACATTATGGAAAATAGGCATTCCAAAATTATTTGTTAAAAACTCAAGGGCTTCCCAGATGGTGCAGTGGTTGAGAATCTGCCTGCTAATGCAGGGGACACGAGTTCGAGCCCTGGTCTGGGGGCGGAATCCCACATGCCGTGGAGCAACTAGGCCTATGAGCCACAACTACTGAGCCTGCGCGTCTGGAGCCTGTGCTTCACAACAAGAGAGGCTGCAATAGTGAGAGGCCCGCACACCACGATGAAGAGTGGCCCCCACTTGTTGCAACTAGAGAAACCCCTCATACAGAAACGAAGACCCAACACAGCCAAAAATAAATAAATAAATAATAATATCCCCTAATATGCTGATTTATAAAAAAAAAAAAAAAAAACTCAAGCAAATTGACGATCAGAGATATTACTGTGTAAAATCTAGGAAAGAGTTGGGGAAAGGATCAAACTTTTTCTTAATTATATTCTTGGAAAATTGAAGAATGTTCAAAATTCCTACCACATTAATTATAGATATCTGTAAATTATGAATGTTATTGAATATGTAAGATTGAACATTATCAGTTTTCTTCCAGTTTAGAAGCTGAACACAGTGCTTGTTAAAGGTCTCAGGTGGACTTGGCACTGAATAGTGAATGTTTCAAGAAGCTTCTTTGCTGTTGTAATTGATGAACCAATATTGATTCATTAACTACCTTCTGCAGTTTACATTAGGGTTCACTATGTGTTTTAAATTCTATGGATTTTACAAATGTAATAATGACATGCATCCATCATGACAGTATCATACAGAATAGTGTCACTATGCTGAAAATCCCCTGTGTTACATCTATTCATTCCTCCCGTTTTACCCCTGAATCCCTGGCAACCACTGATGTTTTTTTACTGTGTCCATAGTGTTGACTTTTCCAAAATGTCATATAGTTGGAATACTGCAGTATGTAAACTTTTCATATTGGCTTAATTTATTATCAATATGTATTTAAATTTCCTCCATGTCTTTTTGTCGCTTCATAGTTAATTTATTTTCATTGCTGTATAATATTCCATTGTATCAATGTATAAAAGTTTGTTTATCCTGTTGAAGGATATCTTGGTTGCTTCCAAGTTTTGGTAATTATAAGCCAAGCTTCAATAAATGTTCATGTGAAGTTTTTGTGTTGATGTAAGTTTTCACCTCATTTGGGTAAATACCAAGTAGCACAATTGCTGGATCACATGGTAAGAGCATGTTTGGTTTTATAAGAAACTGACAAATTGTCTTTCAGAGTGGCTGTACCATTTTGCATTTCCACCAGCAATGAATGAGAGTTCCTGTTGCTTTGTATTCTCCTCAGTACTTGGTATTCTCAGGGTTCTGAATTCTGGCCATTCTAATAGGTGTGTAGTGGTATCTCATTGTTGTTTTAATTGCAATTCCCTGATGATATGTGATGTTAAGTGTCCTTTCATATGCTTACTTTTCATTTATATGTCTTCTTTGTTTGGGTGTCTTTGTTAGATCTTTTGCTAATATTTATAGACTTTTTTATTTTTATTGTTGAATTTTAAGAATTCTTTGTAGATTTTAGATACCAGTCCTTTTGCAAATATTTTTTTCTGATCTGTGCTTGCCTTTTCATTCTCTTAACCAACAGTGCCTTTCACAGAGCAGAAGTTTTAAATTTTTATGGAGTCCAATTTGTTAATATTTCCTTTCATTTATTATACTTTCAGTGTTGTATTTAAAAAGTCATTTCCAAACTCAAGGCTACCTAGATTTTCTCCTAGGGCTTTAAAGTTTTGCACTTTACATGTAGGTCTATGATTCCACATGTAATTTATCCTTTACATTTTTTCCCCATGGGTAGAAAAAATAATTGAAAAATTAGTAGCTTCCAAGACAAAATACACAGTCAAAGAACAATTTTCCAAAGCTGAAAGCAAGACTTTTACAAATTTAAAGTGAACAGCTGTCAAAAATTCACTATTGAGAGACACCAAGATGATAATACTTGTTTAAGGAGAACTGGATAAAGAAAGAATGGTTAAATAAAATTCTAACTTAGAAAAAAAAACTGGTTGATGGTCCTATAGAACAGTAAAAATGTAACCTTCAGGATTATGTTTTCTATAAAAATTATTCCCATCTCTATCAGATAAAAAATTATTTGCATTCCTGTGTGACAAGAATTATTTACCTAGCTATCCCTTTTAACAAAATGAGCATCTACAGAACTGTAAAACACTTACAGAATTGTAAAACATCCTAACCAATAGTAAATAGCAAGTGGTAAAAAGATTGACACTGCTGGAGAATTAGATATCTGCCAGGTAGGCTTGGTTCACAATGTCTACCCAGGAGGGCACTGAAGGGACAAGCAATAGTACCTTTTGCCTATTTCTAAGCTTTTGATAAATTTCTTTACTTCACAGAGAAAACTGTTGTAAGAGCCTACTTAAGACTTATGAAAAGAAATATGAAGACTTCAGTGACTTTGTGTGTGTGTGTGTGTATGTGTGTGTTTATTTCTATAGAATCGTGTCTGCATAAGTACTGCAGAATTCCTTTAAGTATAGTTTGGTAAAGAACTAGTTTGGGAATAGCAATCTTTATTTTTCTTTTGATTATTGTCAGAAGTGGGTCAAATAAATTTGAGCTGGTTAAAGTCCAATGAAGAATAAATAGCTTATAGTGAAGAGAAACTAGGCAAACTTTTGTGATAAAGGTTAACAAAACTTCATTAAAATGATGAGATAATTTTGACTATCATATTTTGGGAAGAATAAAAGATAATGAAAAAGTAATTCTTACCTATATTTTATAATAACTATAAATGGAGTATAACCTTTAAAAATTGTGAATCACTATATTGTACACCTATTTTACATCAACTATACTTCAATAATTTTTTTTTAAAAGAAAGTAATTCTTTCTGGTTGCTAGCTTTTAAACCCTTTACAGAAGGGGATTTACCTTATTTATCTTTTACATCATCTACATTTTCTAACACAGCAATACCTAGGTTCAGGAAAGGAGACAGAGGAAAGGTTCTAAGGATGTAGAAAAGGGATATGAAATTTCAAAAAGTTTTACATTTAGCTATATACATGTTCTTTATTCTCAGAATAGTACTTGCCTAGATATTTATGCAGGATATTACTTATTTGGAGAACAATCATCATGATCAAATTCTTACTAAAAAATTTTGGCCACCTTTAAGTAGATACATAAACAACAATTAACTTATATACTGGTGTATCCCATTGGCTTTATAGCTTCTTTTTTTGAAGGGGCATGAAAGAGAAAAATTACTGTGTAGTTGCCTATGTAATGAATTTTAAATTTACAGGTAGAGATTCAGGTGTGCAAAATGGAAACATTTTCTTAGTTAAATCTCTGAGCTCATTTACAATGCATTGCTAAACTTAGTCTTGCCAATTTAAGAAACTCAACCTCTTTTGGTTTATAATTCAGTCTCTTTAAAAAAAAAATTTCCTCTTTAGAAAAATAATAACATTTTCTTTCTTTTAAACCTCATTGTAAAAATTATGTAATTGTTAAATCCAAGTACATGTGCAGTTGAGAAAAAAAATAAATTGGAGGTAGAGCTCCTAATGATTTTTTTCTGCGTCTAACGAGTAAACTCATTCCATCAGCGAAGACTTAAGAGATATGTCAGTAGAAAGTTTTATACAAAGTATTTGGTGTTTTATTTCTTTCCTATAGGTGTAGAGTTATATATCTAGACATAAATACTCAAGCTATCATGAAGGCCTTTTTAACTACTTATGTTCACCTGAAATAAAGAAATGCTTGTTTTTAAGACATTAGCTTAATGTTTAGTTACTGTGTATATGGGAGGTGCCCTTTTTAAAAAAAAAATTTTCTGGTACTCTGTGTTTAGAATTTCATGCAAATAATTGTTTTGTGAACATTTTGTGAAACATTCAGAATAATGGGGAAGTGTCACAATAATGGAAATCTTGCAAACCTTTCCTAATGCTTCTGCACTATATTTAATCTTAGTAATTCAAAAGATCATTTAGTCATCATCTCCGACGTTCTCAATATAGCTGCTTCAGATAAACGATGGGTATATGCTTCTTGTCATTTATTTTCCTTATTTTTTATATTTTATATTTTCATGTAAGATTTTTATTTCCATATCTGACATTAACTCTATGGTTCTTCAACATAATTAACACCAGGGCTTCTGATTGTGTTGTGCAAACTAAAGCAATAACTACACAAACTTCTATAAGGCCAAGCAAAAAAGAATCAGAAAAATTCTTACTGTATATTTTATTCTCCTTTTAAAGTAATAAAATAAATTGTGAAGCATATATATCATTGTTTTATAGAAGTGAACATTCATTGTTAGTAAATATTTTTTGTATTTTTTCCAGTGCAAAATCATAGGAAAAAATAGTTTGTGGCAGCTATAATTTCACCTTTAATTAAATAGAAATTACTGAGTTTATTAGATAATTAATTTTCCAAAAATGAACAATGTTTTTTCTTTCCTAAATATCTTTTCACTTTCACAGAACTGAGAAAAACAGCTCTGCAATCTAAAATTAAGCACCTTTAGTAAATACAGATTAAACATGCATTGACTACCTATATATTGTGTTTGCTTTTAAAAAAACTTACCAACATACTCTGGAAAATAACAGCTTCTTAATGTGTCATTAAAGGGCACATCTGTGGATTTTTAAAAAACTGATCTTTATTATGCCTTCCACATTTATACTTGTACTTCAGTTCCAAGAGAAACATGATGGTGATGATACACACGTGCTTTCTATTGAGATGGGACTGTGCCTCGATTTATTACAGGCCTTAATGACACATTCATAACTGAATGCTACAAATTAGGTTAAAACTCCAGTGAATTTATAATGAAGGTTTTCAGTACTTAATCTTTTTCATGCAAATGAACTTACTGTCCTTAATGTGGCTTAAATTGACTAATTTTAAGGCTACAGAAATGTGTCTACCAATGTTCATAACCCATGATTTAGGATTTAGGCAAAATAATGTACTGTTCCCAGGTGCATCTTATAAGAAGACTTCATTCATTCATTCAACAAACATTCTTGTTAACCTAACAGGTGCTATGTACTGTACCAAGGGCTAGGTACCTCAAGGAATAAGATAAAATTCCTGCACTCATATATATTTGTTAGTCTACTAGAGAGATAGTTTCATTAGTATATCACTAAAACACAGAAAGAAGCTCTAATGAAAACATATAAACCATTTTATGTGAACCCCAAACAACTTGGAACAAAGTTTGCCTTGTTCTAGGTCAGCATGGCTTTCCTGAGGCAGGACATTTAACTAGTGTCTTAAAAGAATAGTAAGAAATTCCCTGGTGGTCCAGTGGTTAGGACTCTGCCCTTCCACTGCAGGGGGTACGGGTTTGGTCCCTGGTAGGGGAACTAAGATCCTGCAAGCCATGAGGCATGGCCAAAAAAAAAAAAAGAATAGTAGGAGTTGAGCAAGCAGACCAGAGGGGATTGGCAATTACGATATTGTGATTTAGAATAAGAGGTATATCTTTGGTCTGTTTCTGGCACAGAGCTCCTAAAACCCTTGGAATATACTGAATGATGAGGGCCCTAAAGCTGTCTTTTGTACGTTAATGAGGTGACTTTGGGACCACCCCGCCCGCCGTAGGATGGGGGCTGGTTGACAGGGCAACCAACCATGTGTTTAGAACTTTTAGTTCCACCCCTTTACCTCTGGGAAGGGTAGAGGGGCTGGAGGCTGAATCAGTTGCCAATGGCCAGTGATTTAATCAATCATGCCTATGTAATGAAGCCTCCATAAAATCCCAAAAGGATGGGTTTTGGAGAGCTTCTAGGTTGGTGAGCACATGGAGATTTGGGGAGAGTGGCATGCCTGGAGAGGGCATGGGGCTCTGGGCCTTTCCCCATACCTTACCCTCTGCATCTCTTCCATCTGGCTAGTCCTGAGTTATAAAAGTTAAATCTAGTAAGTAAAATGGTTCTCTGAGTTCTGTGAGCTACTCTAAACAAAATAATCAAACCTAAAAAGGAGGTTGTGGGAACCTCTGATTTATAGCTAGTTGGTCAGAAATACATGTAACAACCTGAAGTTGGACCAGCGTCTGACGTCCAGAAGGGGGGAACCTTCAAATTGTAGCAGAAGCACAGGTAACGATCTAGGCTTTTGACTGGTGTCTGTAGCGGGGGTGAGAAGGGGCAGTCTTGTGGGACTAAACCCTTAACTTGTGGAATCTCATGCTATCTCCAGGTAGATGGTGTCAGAATTGAGTTGAATTACACGTCACCCAGCTGGTGTACAGAGAGTTGCTTGTTGGTGTTGGGAAGCCTACACACACACACACACACACACACACACACACACACACACACACACACACACACACACACTGACATTGGGTCCAGGAACCCAAAAGAACAGTCTAGGTCAAGGTTCTAATATGCCCACAGACACAGAGGCATGAAAAAAACATGGCAGATTTGGAAAATTGTAAAATAGATATAACTAAAGCATGAGGGACCATCAAAGGAATAGTAGACATCAGGTCTAAGAAGTTCACCAATGACCATATTCTTTGACAATTTGGATATTATGCTCTACAAAATAAGAGGAAGGTGTGACTCCGCAAGGAAATAGCTTTATGAATATCTGTCTTGTGTAGCTTACCTGCAGAAAGTCAGCAAATCCAGGGAGAGGGAGAGGGAGAGAGAGAGGGAGAAGGGGAGGGGGAGGGGGAAGGGGAAGTTAACAATATGTTCTAGAATTACTGAGGCCTTTTTGTTGTAGTTGTTTTCTCTGTGTGTTTTGAAGTAATAGAGTCTTTAAAGATTTGGGGTGGGGATTCATTTAATAAAAATAGAAACCATTTCTTTAGTATTCTTTTAATTTCTTAGAAATATCATTGCCCATGCTTGTTGATATTATACATATTTACTCAGTTCCACTAATTAGTTTTATTCTGGGAGTATTAATCATTTTATAGAAAAAGAAAACATTGTTGTGCTATACTAATAACTCCCAGCTGTCTTCATTCCTTAATCGTGCAAAGAAGGAAGAAGAGAAAGAGGTCTGGAGATACTCTTCAGAGTGAGCAAATTTCTCTGGGATTCATTTACTTCAAGTCAATCAATCTTTTTAAAGCCCTTTTTATATATAAGTTTTTTCACAGATGTAGTGAGGTTATTGCTTTACAGTATAAAATTGTATATTTCACCATTTTCATCATTTGCTAATTTATAATATTTCTGTAATTGTGTTAAATATCATACATCAGTGAACATTAGCTGAATGGAACACCATAGTTATATTTTTCTATATATTTAGGGCAGGTGATTTTTTTAAGAGTTTCATAATCTGCATAGTATTGTGCTTAATCAAGGTTAAGTATTCCATCATTATACATTTTATTTTTGTTTTAATCTAGAATCTTTCCTTAATTTCCATCTGTAAATCACTCAAATCTAAAATCTAATCTACTGGAACTAGAATCTAAAATAAGATGCAATCTGTAAAATTTGCTGATAAAAATGCAAAATTTTTATTTTACAAGATGAGCTATTGAAAAAGGTATAAGCAAAGTCACATCTGTATTTTTTCTTCTTAGTTGTCAATGTCTTTTATTCCCAATGTGCACATTATCTGCAACCAGAAATTAACATGAATTATATAGTATGTTAGATTTGTGTGATTAAAAAAAAAAACACACAAAACTAATTTGACCTCTTTACTTACAGAGAGCCATATCCTAGAAGATGTCAACAAATGTATCATAGCCTTGAGAGACCAGGATGCTGATAATTTAGATCGAGCTGCAGGTGCTATCAGAGGACGGGCCGCAAGAGTTGCTCACATTGTCACAGGTGAAATGGACAGTTACGAGCCAGGAGCTTACACAGAAGGTGTGATGAGAAATGTTAACTTCCTGACAAGTACTGGTAAGTCTCTGTCCCCAATAACAGCTGCTCTCTTCCTGACATTTGCGTCTACATAGCTACCAAATATTCATACATATGGAAAGAAGATCTCAGTCTGTGTGGCTTGTTTTGAAATAGATTGCTCTACTCTCTGATAGGGGCTTGCATCCTGTGGTTGTGTGATTTGAAATTTATCTCTGGGAAGTAAATATATTCACTGGAGAAAAAAGGCTTGTATACATATATGCATTATATAAATTACCCGCAGGCCTTTAACCACTTATGAATGTTTATTAATGCTAGAGTTGTTAGGAGATATAATTAGGCCAGATGTGATAAGTATGTAATAGTTTCCAAGCCCTCTTTTAGCTATCTGATTGGTACCCCCAGGTTTTTGTTTATATTGCTTAAACAGAGCAAACTTGTCCTATGTTTCCAGAGAAATGCTTTCTACCTTCTTTTGCAATCTGTTTACAAAACACCATTTTGTTCTTTCACATAATCTTTGATTACTTAAGAAATACCGGACGGGGATTTTGTTTTGGTTGCAGCACCGAAGTTAATATTTTCTGAAATCAGCTAATAAATGCTTAGTTTTTGAATCATACATTAAAATAGTATTCTTATTTTAGCACTGTTATTAACATTTCTCCAAGACACTTACAGAAAATTCAAAGAAGCATTTGAATTCATATGAATTCAAAAAAAGTGGATACAATTTGAATGAGGGCAACCAACCATTTTTAGAAGTCAACATGGCAGTAGTTTTTCTTGTGAAAAGCCCTTGTGATCTGTGAAAACCTCAGGCTGAATTTTTCTTATTAATTACTTCATAAGAGGAGGGTGACAGTGGACCCATGATTCCTAAAATATTTGAAATTACATACTTAAGTCATTGATCCTACCTAGAGAACTGTTCCTGTTATGCATGGGGCATTTTAAATTTGGATGTACATACTTGTTTTGTGAAAGGGGTAGAAGGAATGGAGATGGGTGATTTGGGGGGAGAGGAAGCTGCTCCTTGAAATTAACAAAGATAAGCTTATCAACAGTTGAATAGCCTTCATTAGGGAATAGTTCTGAAGAGCTATACCACAAGGTAGCCTTGGCAAGTTTTGTAGAGAACTGATGATTAGTGTTGCTCTTTTCCTAGCATGTTGATACAGAACTCATTAATGAATCTTGGTGCATAGTTTTCTCAGTATCTCTTTAAAAATATTTTTAAAACAATGGAATGCTTAAGATATACTAAGGAAAGATGAAGGAGGTGTATTTGCAACTCTTGATATTATATTTCTATCCTAACTCCTCAAAAGTCACTGGTGTCACGAATAGGGTACAGGGCTTTATCAGTGAGGTGTGGCGATACATTTACTTGCTTAAGGAGATAATTGTGTTAGAGTAGTTCAGCATCTCTTCCCTAAACTAAATTTAACTGGTCCTTTCTTGTTGGTCACAATCAAGTACGGAGTTCTCTGATTTTTTTCTACCTTCTGGGCATAGAATTGTAAGTAAAAAGAAGGCATCAGTGGTTCTCCTTTTAGCCAGTGAAAAATGCCTTATAAGGAACTGACTAAAGTCTACCAAAATTGTACCTATATCTTGTTTCTGTCTCAGTTGTGTTGTATTGGTAATGTCTTGTGAACACACTCTTATAGTCACCATGTCTGTATGAGGTACTAAGTTTATAGTTTTATTCTCTGTAGTATAGCGCCCATATCTGGACTTCATATGCAAAGAAGTCGAAGTGAAATTTCGAAGTGTCCAGAATGTGGAATGTGTTGTGGGAACACTCCATTCACAATCAATTCTTATAATCTGAAATCAGAAAATAAAAATGAAACAAAGTTATTTACACATTTAATTACAATTTTGTCAATACCTGTATGATTTATGATGACCTTACAAAATCACTAACCAATATGGCTACATTATCATTCAATCAGAAGAGAGAGAAATCCTTTTTCCTCTAATTACTTGTATGTAACTTTAATTGAAATTCTCCAGGTAAATTATGTCTTGTACCCCAAATACAAATACAATAAATATAGAGTAATCCTGGGTTATTCTGTATAAGTCACATCTTGTTAGTAGTATAACAGTATAGTTTATGATTTTCCAATTTTGTCATTTTAGTTTTTTAGATACTTTTTGGCTTATCTTAAAATCTTCTCATTTTGTGTTTTTTATGTCTAATTTCAAACTTTTCTCCAAACAGCTTTCCTTGAAATTTATCAAAAGCATGCCTCACTAAAGGGAATTCTGAGCAATAAATTAGATGAAAATGCTAATTTGTTCAGTTTGATCTTAACCAAAGCTAAAATATGTGAGCATTTTCTCTCCCATAGAGATATTGTCTATGAAAAATACTTCCAACTATTCTATCCTCCACAATTAAGTAACAGAAGATGTTCATCTTTGTTCACATCTGCCCATAACTTGGACTTATTATTTATAAATAATCATCAAATTAAATAATTCAAAATGTCATGTTTTATGTTATGAAGCCTTAATAGTTCATATTTTAGCAAGTGAGTGGTCTGTATATGTGGCCTGTTTTTCTTTCTTTCTTTTCCTTTTATGCAGTTCTCAGGTCTTAACCCTTTTTCCAAAAATAACTCAATAAGGAGCTATTGTGAATTGTTCTTATTAATGAGACTTTCTTATCTTTGCACAATTTGCCTTTAAAGTACTGTCATCAATGATGAAACCTAAGTCATACTTCCCTAAATCACAAAGAATGTTTTTGGAACATTGCACCTTTGCTTTTAATCAGAATTTGTGGCTCATTAGCACATTTTCAAGATTTGTTGATCTTCTAAGTGTTTTATCAGCACTTAGAGAAGCCCTGTTACATTGCAGGATTTGCATTGTTCATAAGATCAACCAGCAGGTTTTCAGTGAAATGTAGGCAACATCTGGAATGCTGCATTTCATTCAGACTGAGGCGGAGTATTGTAATCTCCATGAGAAATTTTTATTCCACCCAATTCTTCCCTGTTACTAAGCTCCTCTACCTGTCAGGAATTCCCAATAGGGGAGAGAAAATGTTAGCTTTTTTGTTAAATAACAAGCCTTCTGGATTGCAATGTGAAGGCTTAGAAGTTGTATACCTAACATCAATTTCAGTTTTTTCACACTAGGCTAGGAGAAAACCTAAACCAAGAGTGGACACACAATATTTTTTTGTGAGTGATTTATGAATTCCATCAATTCAGAAATCAGCAGTACCCAAAGCATCTTTTGCAAACACTCAAACTCCACCTGGTTTTAAAGTCAGCTAGGCTCATGGACCAAAACACAACAAGCACACAAATGAACCTGACCAAGACATCCTGGTGGCCTCCAACATTGGCAACTGGTAGTGATGGCAAATAAAGTGTCATTCATCAAGTACTCCTTCAGGCCCAAACTTGAACCCTTTCTCCTGTTAGAGTGGAGAAGAGTCGTATAGCTGCAATTTTTCTTCTTAAAGGCAAATGAGACAGTTGAGAACAATTTAGAGCCAATAAATATTTCCAAATTTTTGTTGTAAATTTTTCTTGTGACCAGTTGAAACAATGGATAGACTTTTAAGATGAATTTCTCTAAAAAACATTTTAAAAACTTTAGTAATTAGCAGTTAGTAATTCCGGTCAATTTCCTTCATTTAATAGTTTTCATATACAAATAGCCTGCATTTTTGTAGCCTAATTGAAACATTTTTTAGCTACTGTCCTTATGTTGCATCTCTGTTTATAATCTTAAATGGCTTTTGGATATAAAACAGAAGCTTTAGTTCCAGCAGTCTTTGCCCACTACAGTCCAGCAGAGGTTGAAACTCAGTGGTCCACATACTGGATGTGATTCAGTTGACTCAGAGAATTCTTATGTGTCCAGTAGAGTTTTGACCAACAAAGTTTTATGTTTTATTATAAGAATTACTTTCTAATTATATATATGAATATATATACATATACACATATACATATATATATATATCCAGATTAATGGCCTATCATAACAAATTGGAGGGTCTGGCAACACTAGAGCAGAGTTTACCATGGAAACGAAAATGGCTGGAGCTTAGTAGTGTCTTTCTTTTGGTTGAGACTAGGCCATAGTCTCCTTTATTACCTCTCATTATATGCCCAGTCTGCTTTGCTCACTTCATATACCTAACTGGACTTTGTAGGTGTTTGAATTCACCTAAATGTGAATTTCTGTTTTTTTCTTCCTAGCATGGGCCAAAAGGCACCTTCTACTCCATCTAATTTGATGCTTTCACAATCACATGGGCATGCCAGGATCATTTCAGCCTTTAGGTCTTGTCCATGCTGTACCTGTCATTTTGAATACCCTTCCGCCTTATTTATCACATCAAATTTTATCCACCTTTCAAGAAACAGCTCATACCCCCATGTCCTCTAGAAACTTTTTTTTTTTACTCTCTCTGGAAATAATGAGCTCTTCTTGGTCTCCTGTGCTGTAGATTTTAAAGGACTTGCCACTCAGGTACATTGTTCCGGGCAACTATATGTTACTGATGAACTCTTCAGGTATATTTATATAGAAATGGCTTTTCTTTCAAAACAGAAGTTAAGTTATAGGAGAAAAGAAAACTTGTATCATTTATCTTTGCATCTCTTCCAAAGCCTACCATAATGTCTTACGTGTGCTAGATTAAAATGAAACAGAACAAAACAACTCTTGAACCTATATGCTTATGCTAATTTTATTCCAGCAGTGAAACACCTTTTCTTCTCTACTGGCCCTCTACAATTATAATTATTCTTTATAACTTTCTCAAATACCACCACCTTTACAAAGGAGCTTCTGATTCCCTTTCAGTTAGAATTAATTGCTCCATTACCTGTGTTACCATGTATGAGCTTATCCTCTAGTTAATGCTTATTTCACTTTGCCTTGTATCATAATCAGCCATTTACATACAAGTTTCTCCCACTAGATTGTAACTTACTTAAAGGTACATACCACACTCTATTTATTTTCATATTTCCCAATAGCATTTTATACATTGTAGGAGTACTCAAGGCCTTCTCCTGATTTTAAATTTAAAATTCATTGTAAGATCATACTGTGACACATTCTACTACAGTTAAGCAAGAGGACAAGTTATCATCTCAATTAGTGGGGAAAGAAAACAAAAACAAAAAAACAAAACTCAAGAGCAGTGGACTATGTCAAAGGCTGGGGCAGAGAAAAGATCAGGGAAATGATTCATTACTGTCCAGAGTCAGATATTAGCCATTTTCAGAGAACTTCGGATCAGATTCTTAAAAGGTTCTTTAACAAGCTTTTGAACAAGAGATCATGACTTTTGTATAAACAATTACTTCCAAGAACCATCCTTGAACTGAATCTGTTGAAAGATCCCACTAAACCTATTTTCACTGATGGTTCCAGCAAATCCCTCTAAAGGGTAACAGCCGTGCCTTCAAATTCAGAAGCATATGCTGGCAAACTTCCTTCCCCTGGTAGCAGTCTGAGACAGGCCTCTAGGATTATGCACTTTCTTACTTTTGGCTTCAGCCCTAATCTGACACCCTTTAACACAGTTAGTCAGAGAGCATTAATACACCACTTCTATCTGCGTATCACTTGGCCAGCCTGGATAGCCAGTGTCTTCTTGTTGGTGATGCCAAAATCAAAAGTTAAATGACAATTTAGCCTCTTTAAAGAAGAGTAAGATCCCCTGGCCTTAGAAGTACTTCTGTTGCTGCAGAAGTTTGGGTCTTTGAGCTAACATTGTGAATTGAAGAAAGAAGCTTCTAGAGCTTCTGAGTGGAAAACCTGTTTTTTTGTCCAAAGAGACCTGGATTTGAATAGGACCCAGATCTAGTGAGCAGGCTGAGGGT
Organism: Mesoplodon densirostris; assembly: GCF_025265405.1. Taxonomy (NCBI): domain Eukaryota; kingdom Metazoa; phylum Chordata; class Mammalia; order Artiodactyla; family Ziphiidae; genus Mesoplodon; species Mesoplodon densirostris. Next base: position 182,423,444 of record NC_082661.1, read on the forward strand.
GCTTACTTATGTTGACATTTTAAGTTATTGGAAATATAAACTTGTCAGATAAAAAGTGCCATAAAAACTGAAATCTCCTATGTGTACTGGGTAATGCAAAGCCTTTTTTGACATTTTTTATATAGTTAGATCCTAAGAAAGGCAGGTACATGGAATAATCTAAAAAGCCACTGTTAGTAATATCCTTATTAATAAAAAGAATACGTTCTGACACACTAGTAGAAATTTTATTGTCAAGGAAGGAAATGGTATAGAGGGCTTAAGGGTGGATTTCAGAGAATCATAAAGAGGGCCTGATACATTCCCAAATCTGGAAAATGTAAAATATGGAACTGTGAAGCTGATGCTAAATGAAGGATAGATTAAAAATAGATGAGCTGAAATGGCATGGGTTAAAAGGAAGGGATCACTGGAAAAGTAAGTGGAGAATTTGAACATGCTGTGTGGGTATTCACCATGCAGAGATATTGTAGAGCTCTTGTATCTTCTTTGACCCTAGAACTCTTATTACCAGCCTCAGATGCATGTTCTCCAGCCAAAGAAGACATTATCTGGTAAGAGAAATAGGCCACACCTTTCTTTCTGATCTTATTTTTACATACTCTCTGTAAAAAACTAATTCAGATTTATTTTATGGGCCTATATATGGTAGGAATAGGTAGGAAGTAAAATAACCTAATGTAAGTGGTTTAGGCATGAAGTCTCAGTTTCAGGTCTAGATTGCAAACAAAAGAATCTGACTATAAACCAACACATATGCACAGGAAGGCTAGAGAACAAGAAGAGAAAACAGACAGACTGCAAGGGATGCTGAATATAAGAACCGGTTGATCATTCCCAAGGAGCATTTGTTTGAGCTGCCATTCCAGACCTCAGTGAACATCTAATGCCATTATTGGCATCATAACATTATGACACTGGACCCTACAGATGCTACTTTCATTTGCCACCACATTCCAGATACTTCCACCACAGAAATAAATTCAAAGCCAATCCCTGCTTTTGCCTCGCCCTCCCTGAATTCAACTTCCTGAGCAGATGCATCATGTTAGCAGAATTTAAATCATATGCCCACACCTTGATGATCAGCATGCAGGGGAGACACAAGTACTGGCTTTTGAGCTTCTATGGAGACAACATTTTCTGCCTCAGTTAGATTCTCATACTGACAGATTTCTTGGCACAGAAAGGGCTTTGGAGTCTGTGAGCAAAGGGAGATGGGGGTGGCAAGGAGCACGAGAGGAGTAGCATCAAAAAGGGAGTGAAAGGGGGGCTTCCCTGGTGGCGCAGTGGTTGAGAGTCTGCCTGCCGATGCAGGGGACACGGGTTCGTGCCCTAGTCTGGGAAGATCCCACATGCCGTGGAGCGGCTGGGCCCGTGAGCCATGGCCGCTGAGCCTGCGTGTCTGGAGACTGTGCTCTGCAATGGGAGAGGCCACGACAGTGAGAGGCCCGCGTACCCCCCCACCAAAAAAAAAGGCGGGGGAGTGAAAGGACCCAGAGAAGGGAAATTGAGTACTGATTTTCCAACTAGTTGATCATCATCTGTGTTGGAACAATGGAAATGTTTCCATCCATATCACCCAGACAGGAGCACGGCCTTTCAGCAGCTTGTTTCCAAACCCATTTCTTTCAGATGGTTTATGAAATTTTAAAAACAAGCATGAAAGCATGCTTTATGCCTGGTGGTTTTATTAAATGAGGTATTATGACACCACTTTAAATCTGTTTCAGGGATGATGTGCCTTAGAATATACGATGTGAATGTGATTCTATTACCAAGATAGTGGCAAGATAAACATACAGGTGTCTATGAAGTTTTGTGAAAAGTAGAAAAATGGATCATTCAGGGGTTTCTTCTTTTTTTCTTTCTTTAATGACAATAATGACAAAAAATTAATAGTCCTGTAATCCTATTATTGTTCAAATACAGTAATACTGTTCCAAACTATATCATTTTATTTTAAACCTAAAGGGATGGGGACTTTGGCTTCATTCATTTTAAGATTTACTAAGTACTAGACATTCTTTGTAAGAAAGGAGACTAGTGCCTTCTAAAATCATAGTGTTTGCACAGCTATTGGGAAAAGAGAAGTGGCTATTCAAGGCCAGAGGGGATCAGAGGCTCTGGGGTCATAAACAGTCTTAGGTCTTTCCCAGCCCTTCTGAGGGCTATGGGCATCAATATCTCAATACCCAGTAACCCTCTAAAACACACCCTTCCTAACAGTTGTTAGGAAGCTCTGGAATAACCTTTTATCACCTGGGTAATCCAACAATTGTCTCTTTATAATAGAATTACTGTAAAATGTTTTATAAACTACAACATAGTTTATGTTTTTAAAAGGGAGCTAATATCTGGTAGGAATCTCCTACTCCATCTTGAAAGTCCGATTTATGAAACTAATGAAATAACTCCAGTCATTACAAGTATCTGTTTCATGTATTAATAGTCCTCAGTTGTAAAGACAGGTTAATTTTACTTTTTAAGAGATCATTATATGTGGCCTGGAAAGTCTGGTTATACAGTTATTGATGTGAGCTGGTACAACTTTTACATACTCATCTGAAAAACTATGTTTGAGGTTCAAGGTCACTAAGCCTAGAAAATAAACTGATGTGGGGCATCTCTTAGATTTTCTTTCTTCTGGCTTTGGGGAGAGCATAAACCATGTGAAGTTGAATGTATGAATCAGACTACATTTCCTTTGGTGTTAAGTAATTGGTGTAGATAGCAGAGCTTAACTGGCAATAGTTTTAGCCATTTCATTCCCAGACTCTCCTTCCCAGCTGTCCTTCATGTCCATTTTTCTGGGATTCCTCAAATGTAGTCCTGCTTGGATGAGGGTGGTCGCAATAGCCATGATGATATTGCCCAGTTTCCAAGACAAGAGTAAGTGTAGTAAGTGAAGGCTTAAGCATTTCTAAGGTGAACAGTAGGTATCTACTGCCAAAAGAAGGCAATGTTGCATTTACACTATCAGAAGGCCAATATTTTCAAATGACAGTGTTATCTATAAGCTTTATTAATAGATGTGAATATTTTCACATAAAGTCCATATGTAAGTCGTTTATCATGATTGGGTGAGTTAAAGATTATTTCACCTTTTGGTGAAAACTGTAAACTTGGGGAGTACTATAAACTTAGTAGATATCTCAAGATCGTCAGTGAAGGAAGGAAGGGTTGTTTGACTGAAGAAGGGAAGTATATTTTAAATGATAACCACAGTTGGGATAACAATGCTGGGAGTAGCACAAGTGGAATAAAAGAGTCTCTGGAAACATTGATCAGGTGTCCTGTTTACCCAGCTCAGGAAGGATGTAGCTCAAGAAAAGCCAAAGAGATTTTAGGCATGTGGAAATTCTTTCCCACCATGTGCCCATGCTGATTTCTGCTGACAAATATTTTCATTTCACATATATGAATTCTCTAGCTCATGGTAACTTACAACTTCCCCTTTTGTCAATTACAAAAGAAAACATTACTGCTTAAGGATCCCACACAGCAGGCTAAGGACCTGGGAATAAGTTTCTTCTCCTGAAATGTATTAGTAACCCAGCAGTATCTTAGAAAGTATAATATATTCTGGTGATCATCCACCATTTAATTTTACTGTCTGCCAAAGTCTGTAGCAGTTAAAGTTAAGTGAACAATTTATATTATAAAATTTCTCTGCTGATATAGGGATTATCATTTATTATAAACACTGCTGCCAGTATTTCTTTAAGATTCTAGATATTTTAAAGTTGATTTTGAATGTAGGTTTTAGTGATTTAACAAAGGTTAAAGGCACATTCCTTTACTACTTTTTTTTTTGCTGGTAAAGCTTAGTTTCTTATTTTTACTTTTTATTTTATTTTTTATACAGCAGGTTCATATTAGTTATCTATTTTATAAATATTAGTGTATATATGTCATTCCCAATCTCCCAATTCATCCCACCACCACCACCACCCATCCCCCACTTTCCCCCCTTGGTGTCCATACATTTGTTCTCTACATCTGTGTCTCTATTTCTGCCTTGCAGACTTGTTCATCTGTACCATTTTTCTAGATTCCACATATATGCATTGATATACGATATTTGTTTCTCTCTTTCTGACTTACTTCACTCTGTATGACAGTCTCTAGGTCCATCCACGTCTCTACAAGTGACCCAGTTTTGTTCCTTTTTATGGCTGAGTAATATTCCATTGTGTATAACATCTTCTTTATCCATTCATCTGTCGATGGGCATTTAGGTTGCTTCTATGACCTGGCTGTTGTAAATAGTGCTACAGTGAACATTGGGGTGCATGTGTCTTTTTGAGTTATGGTTTTCTCTGGGTATATGGCCAGGAGTGGGATTGCTGGGTCATATGGTAATTCTATTTTTAGTTTTTTTAAGGAAATTCCATACTGTTCTCCATAGTGGCTGTATCAATTTACATTCCCACCAACAGTGCAAGAGGGTTCCCTTTTCTCCACATCCACTCCAGCATTTGTTGTTTGTAGATTTTCTGATGACACCCACTCTAACCAGTGTGAGGTGATACCTCATTGTAGTTTTGATTTGCATTTCTCTAATAATTAGTGATGCTGAGCATCCTTTCATGTGTTTGTTGGCAATCTGTATATCTTCTTTGGAGAAATGTCTATTTAGGTCTTCTGCCCATTTTTTGATTGGGTTTTTTTTTTTAATATTGAGCTGCATGAGCTGTTTGTATATTTTGGAGATTAAACCTTTGTCCATTGATTCCTTTGCAAATATTTTCTCCCATTCTGAGGGTTGTCTTTTCGTCTTGTTTTTAGTTTCCTTTGCTGTGCAAAATTACTACTTGCCTTAAAATTCTTATGTAACTAGAAGGAGGAATTAGATTACTGATATTGATAAAAAGCAAAATTATTTTTGAGGGAAGAAGCAGTAAGTTAAAATATTGTACCTCTCTTACCATCTCCCCTACCATATTTATTTATTCTTCTTCTACTAACTACTTCAGTATGTAAATAGTTATTCCTTCTTCATTATTTGTATTTATTAATGTATTCATCCTATCTTTACAATTACAATCAAATAATTTTGAGCTCAGGGACTAACAGTGTGTTTTTTTTCCTTTTTCATCTATTTAAATAGTTAGCAAGAAGGCAGATTCACAAAATATTTCTACCTCACTCTAGTTTAACATGGCTTTTATAAAATAGTAAAGGGAAACAAAAGGAATAAGCCCATAATGTTAAATGCATGGGTGTTGGCTCATCAGAGAAAAGCAAAATCCAGAAGATAGAAAGCAGCTGGAAACATGCAGATAGATGGAAAAGAGCAGCAAGCACCTCAATCCAGGGTATGCACAAGCAGAGGTCGTCAGAGAGGGAGGGTTCCAGCTCTCCTGTTAGCATCACTGAATTCTGGAAAACAATGAAATAATATGGCCTCACATTCAGTAAGACAATTAATTTGAACTTAGAACACTACTTTCATCCAAAATGTGTGGCAAAATAAAACCTTTTTGTATACGTAAGAACCCAGGATATTTAAGTTACACAAACCCTTTTTGAGAAATGACTTGAAAATGTATTCAAGCAAAATGAGGAGAAATCAGAAATAGTAAGAATGTGGAGAATTGAAATAGTAAATCTAACTCAGAAATGTAATGAATAAAATGACAAGGTGGCAGATCTCTAGCAGGTCTAGAAAGCAACTGATCCAAATTAGAATAGAAAGTCATGGGCTGCAAGAAAAAAATAATTCTAAAAGGAGCCTAGAATACATTTAGACAAACAGAATCATTAAATTAGTCACATGATAAAGAAAGCAATTCACTATCCTCTCCAAAAGATGTCAGTATATAAGTCCCACCTAGCTAGCTTAGAATATTGTGAACCCAACTACATAATCCTAAAACTTTAAAACTGTCTGGTTATATTGCTATCAGCTTATGCTTAACTATTTGTATTTGTTTATTGTCTGTGTTTGTCATATCTTTTGTCATTGTTAAGAAACTAGATTTCATATCACATGGTAAATATTACCTATTATGAATATGTATTTATATATATATGTATGTATAAATGGCATACATATACATATGTGCATATGTTTATATCCATTTATGATAGTAATATATTATATACAGATATATTATCTTATTATATAACTCATATTTAGTATTAGTGTAACTATATATGTATAGTGCATATGTTACATTATATACAAAATGATTGATTTTTTTTGCCTGTGTGTTGAATGGTCTTTGTATAAAATAGAGTTATCATACAGAACAACCTGGACAGATCCATACTTATCTCCATAGACACCTGGAAGTCTAGTACTGACTTTGGCTATGATGAAGATAATTGACTAGCTAGTAATTTATAATGCATTGTCTAAAGTACGAAATCCCTCTGGTGGTACCCAGGGCCAGCTTATTTGTGTTGTTTAGGGATGTGTAGATTGATGGCTTACACCTATTTCACTGGTTTCATAGCTCGGCTTGGCTATATGACCAGTGGGGCATAAAAGACTCTGCTAGAATCTTTTGCCTTAACTCTCCTAAAACCACAATTTCTTGCATATCTGTCTTGACAGGTCATAACCCAGAGATGAAGTGCATCCTGTGTGAGTAAGAAGAGACTTTGTGTAGGTGTGCCTGCAAATGTCCCAGGCCCTGAGGCTGGCTTGTACATTCTTTCTCCTGCTTTGCTGCATCCTTTATCTTGAATAGGTTTTATGTGAGTGTGTTATACAGAATTTTGCAGACCCTTTAAATTCTTCAACCTTGTATAATTGTTGCAGTCATAACTCATTTATTTACAAAAAAAAAAACACATGTATTTGAAGATACCAAGAAGAAGCACGCACATACTCACAAAACCACCTTAAAGTACAGAACAAGGCAAGTGGGCAAATGGTTATATTTGGTTTTGTTAACTGCTTTTTTTTCCCCTTTTTTGAAGGTCCTCAGTAAGTTTTCATAATTGGATATTATGCAGCCAAAAGTACTGGATCATGCTATATTTTCCTCAGAGGACTTTCTAAACTCTGAAACCTTAGTGGCTAAACTTTCATTTGATTTAGAATAACTGACTCACACAATACATAGCAATAGTGAATGGACAAACATTTCTCATCAGTACTGACTCAGTCTTTTATGGCCTGTTTCCGCCAATTGTGAGATCATTCCACCCGATTACCATTTCACTACTCTGCCCCCTTAAAAACTCAGAGCTATAACAAAGCTTATCCTTTCTATATTAATAGTTATCTATTGCTGAATTTTAAAAAAATTCCCTAAAAGTTAGCAAATTAAGACAGCAAACATTTACTGTCCTATGGTTTCTGAGATCATGAATCTGGGAGCAGCTTAGCTCGGTGGCTCTGGCTCAAGGCCCCTCATGAGGCTGCAGTCACGCTGTTGGCCTGGGCGCCCTCATCTAAGTCCCAGGCATGGCTAGACTCATTCACATGGTTGCTGGCAGGAGGCTTCGGTCTCTTACCTCGTGGGCCTCCCTTATGTTGCCTAAGTATTCTCCCAACATGGCACCTGGCTCCCCTCAGAGCAGGCAATCCAAATAAGAGAGAGAGTGAGAGAGAAAGAGAGACCCTAGGATGGAAGCCAGTGTTTTTGTATAACCTAATTTCTGAAGTGGTATACCATCATTTTTGCTATATTCAATTTGTTAGAAGGGAGTTACTAAATTCAGTGGATTACTAAGTTACTTAAAGACAGAGTATGAGTATCAGTAGGCAAGGCCATTGAGCCATTTTACAGACTGCTTACCACAGCTGCTAAGTGTTTTATATTCTGGATATGCTCAATCTATTTCCATGTCCACAAATTGACTATACTTTTTGGAGTGGTTATATCTCTCAACCCCCCTGCTTTCTGGTCTAACATCTAATTTTGGAAACATAGCAAAGAACCTGCCATACAGTAGACAATAAATATATGTTCAATGGATGAATAAATAACAGAATGCACAGCTCACCTGGGAGCCTTAATAAAATTGATTGATTGACAAAGCAAAACAATTGGAAAAAGGAGTCTTCTCCATGACTACTTCATGCTACATGCTTTGACCTGAATCTTTCCTCCATGGTTCTTCTCTCCATGTGCAGCCCTAAGGGTCTTTCAGTGGAGCAGCTATGAATGCTCACAGCAGAGCCAATTGAGACACTTTGAAGTGTCTCACAAAAGCTGGTATATGGTGACTACTCAGACAGCACATTCTCAACAAAATACCCAATTTATGTTGGCTAGTTAGAGCAATTTACACTAAAAACACAGAATTATTCTGTACATTGAATGTCACAATTCCATACCACCAGTGGCATATATTGCTATGGTAGAAGAAATGTGGCTTCCTGGAGAATTGAAGAATATCAGTATTTGTCCATTCAGGGCCTCTTCATTTGGCCATTACCAGTGTGAAAATGATTTCTATGGAAAATATTACTTTTAAAGATTATTTTGATAATGCAATTTTTTAAAGATTGCAACTATTGCAGAACAAGTTAGTATGGTTGTGGAATTTGTGAATGGCTCTGGAATGAATAACCTGCCTTTTATCTTCTATCATGAGCCACTGTCTGATGATTTATCTTTCTCTTTCTAGGTCTATTAGTTATCTATTGCTGAGTAACAATATCACAACATTATCAACTTAAAGCAATACAATTTAGTACCCCACAGTTTTCGTTAGTCAGGTATCCAGACAAGACCTAACTGGATCCTCTGCTTAGAATCTTGTAAAATATAAATCAAGGTGTCAGACAGGGTTGTGGCCTCAGCTCAGGCTTGACTAGGGAAATATCCTCTTTCAAGCTCACTCAGGTTGTTGGCAGAATTCAGTTCCTCATGGTTATAGGACTGAAGGCTTCAGTTTCTTTTTCTTGGCTATCTGTCTACCAGGGGACACTCTCAGCTCCCAGAGACTTCCCACAGTTCTTACTATGGAACTCTCTGAAACAGGTGCTTGTCTTCTCAAAGTCAGCAAGAAAGAGACACTCAGCAAGGCAAGTGCTATTATCTTATGTAATATAATCTCATAATCATGTGTACGTAATCACATATATTCTATCAACGTTCCCATATTTTATTGGTTATAAGAAAGTCATAGTTCCTGCTCAAACTCAAGATAAGAGTATTATGGTGGCCACCTTAATGGTCTGTTGGACATACCAGGGAAATACTTTATAGCTTTCAATAAAAGCATGCCTGAACCTAATGAAACAAGTAGACAGGCCTAGAGTAAGTCCTACAGACTTTAATGGGGTAGACGGCAAGGTTGATTCTGAACTAGCTTCTTCTTTTGAAAAATAGTTTTTCTCTTCATTGTATATGAATTTAAAACTAAACTTGATTCTTTCTCTAATGAAAACCATATTTACTATAAATATTAAGTTGGCCTAAATATAATAACTGATTTTCAACTGTTTTGACCTATAACATAATTTTATATGGGTCAACCTGATACTTCCCATGTATTTTGTTTTCTACGTTCCAGGGAAAATCCCTGTAAACAATACAATCATAGAATAATATACATTGTATAAATGAAGAAATTGAAATTCACTGGGTTTATGTGATTCGTCTAATTTTACAACAGTAAACAGCTAATTAAGAGATTGGAACAATATTGAAATACAGGTCTGTGGTTCAAAGCCTGTTCTTTTAACCATTATTCTAGGACTGATTTTAAAAGTATAGATTAATTGATTGAATAATAATTAATTAATTAATTCTGTCAGCACATTTTACCTAAGATGAAGTTATATCTTCATTTTTTGCAATAAGCATTGAAGAAAGAGTAGACATGGGGAATAAAGACAATATTTCTTTATGAGTCTGCTCCCAGGCTAATTATCTGTCATCTTTAGGTGCTCTTGGTACTTTTAAGTTTGTTCTGTTTTTTGTCTTTGGCATTCTGCAGTTTCACTATGATGTACTTAAGTGTGGATATATATTTTATTTATATTGCTTGGTATACATTTTGCCTATTTGTGAAATCATGTCTTTAACAGTTTTAGAAAATTAATAGCTATCCTCTATTCAAATAGGTAATTTCTTCCGTTCTCTCTGTTCTTTTTTTTCTGAGACTCTGATAGTATACATGATGTTTGTTCTCATTCTATCCTTTATATTCTTGAACTCAGGTTTATATATTACCATATCTTTGCTTCACTCTCTGTACTGAAAATCAAATAATTTCTCTGTATCATGTTTCCAATTCATTAGTTTTCTCTCTCTTTTTTTCTTTTTCTTCTTCCTATTGATTTATGTAAGTTCATTTTATTTTTGGCTGTGTTGGGTCTTCATTGCTGTGCGTGGGCTTTCTCTAGTTGCGCGAGCGGGGGCTACTCTTCATTGCAGTATGCGGGCTTCTCATTGCAGTGGCTTCTCTTGCTGCAGATCACAGGCTCTAGGTGCACAGGCTTCAGTAGTTGTGGCGCGTGGGCTCAGTAGTTGTGGCTTGCGGGCTCTAGAGCTCAGGCTCAGTAGTTGTGGCACACGGGCTTAGTTGCTCCGTGACATGTGGGATCTTCCTGGACCAGCGCTCAAACCCGTGTCCCCTGCATTGGCAGGCAGATTCTTAACCACTGTGCCACCAGGGAAGTCCCTTTTCTGTTAGTTTTTAAGAGAAGTTTTAGCTTTACAACAAAACTGAGAGGAAGGTACGGAGATTTTTTTATATACTTCCTGCCCCAACACGTGCATAGCTTCCCCCATTATCAGTATCCCTGCCAGAGAAGTACAGAGAAGTACAAATTATAATTTGTTGTAATTGATAAACCTACTGACACATCATTATCACCCAATGACCATAGTTTACATTAGGGTTCATTCTTGGTGTTGCACATTTTATAGATTTGGACAAATGTATAAAGACATGGATCTACCATTATAGTATACAGAGTAGTTTCACTGCACTGAAAATCTTCTGTGCTCTGCCTATTTATCCCTCCCTTTCCCCTAACTCTGAACAACCACTGATCTTTTACTGTCTCCATAGTTTTGCCTTTTCCAGAATGTCATGTAGATGAATCATACATTCTGTGGCCTTTTCAGATTGGCTGCTTTCTCTTGGCAATATGCATTTAGGTTTCCTCCATGTCTTTTTTGTGACTTGATAACTTATTTCTTTTTAGTGTTGAATAATATTCCATTGCCTGAATGTACCACAGTTTACTGATCTCTTCACCTACTGTAGGGCATCTTGATTGCTTCAAAGTTTTACAATTATGAATAAAGCTGCTATAAACATCCATGTGCAGGTTTTTATGTGGACATACGTTCTTAATTCCCTTATGTAAATACCAAGGAGCACAAATGGTAGACCATATAGTAAGAGTATGTTTCGTTTTCTAAGAGACTGCCAAACGGTCTTCCAAAGTGACTATACTATTTTGCATTCATTCTGACCAGCAATGAATGAGTGAGAGTTTCTGTAGCTCCACATTCTCACCAGCATTTAGTGTTGTCGGTATTCTGGATTTTGGCCATTCTAAAAGGTGTATAGTTGTATCTTGTTGTTTTAACTTGCATTTCTCTGATGACATGTGATGTGGAACATTTTTTCATATGCTTATTTGTCATTTGTATATCTTTGGTGAGGTTATTAAGGCCTTTGGCCCTTTTTTTAATTGGGTTGTTTGTTTTTTATTACTGAGTTTTAAGAGTTCTTTTTATATTTTGGATAGCAGTCCTTCATCAGATGTGTCTTTGCAAATATTTTCTCCAAGTCTATAACTTGCCTTTTCATTCTCTTGACATTGTCTTTCACAGAAGAGAAGTTTTTCATTTTAAGGAAGTCTGGTTTATCAATTATTTCTTTCATAGATTGTGCCTTTGGTGTTGTATCTAAAAAGTCATTACCATGCCCAAGGTCATCTATATTTTCTCCTATGTTATTTTTCTAGGAGATTTATAGGTTTTCATTTTACGTTTAGATCTATGATCCACATCAAATTAATTTTTGTGAAGGATGTAAAGCCTGTGTCTAGATTCTTTTTCCTTTTTTAAAAATATTTATTTATTTTGGCTACGCCAGGTCTTAGTTGTGGCACGTGGGATCTTCGTTGCAGCATGCAGACTCTTAGTTGTGGAATGCATGCAGGATCTAGTTCCCTGACCAGGGATTGAACCTGGGCCCCCTGCATTGGGAGTGCAGAGTCTTACCCACTGGACCACTGGGAAAGTCCCTTCTTTTTCATTTTTGATGTGGGTGTCCGCATGTTCAAGCACCAGTTGTTGAAGAGATTATCTTTGCTGCATTGTTTTCCCTTTCTCCTTTGTCAAAGGTCAGTTGACTTTATTTATTTATTTATTCTCTATTCTTAATTTTCTCTTCAGTTGTATGGTATATGCTAATCCATCCTTTCTGGTTTTTTAAACACATGTATTTTTGAATTTTACATATTTGGTAGATTCTTGCTGTTTGGCTATGAACAAACATAAAACTTCCTTATACTTCACTCTTTTCATACGTAAAATGGAAATATAAAAATTGTTTCAACCTCGGACAGTTGTTGGATAATTTAATTATTTAATATATTTAAAGCTGCTCTTAAACAGCACCTGGCCTATTGTAAGTGACACAGGTATATATGTATATATTTTCAGCACATAAAGTCCTTGAGAATCTAAATCTGATACTTGCTATTCTATGAATTCTTAAGAGGATTTTTTTTTCCTAGAGAAGATACATATCTGCTTCTACAGATCTCAGAACACATTAGCCTCATTCCAGAGTCCCAAGTCTAATCAAGATTCTTCTTTTCATCACCTCCATTTCCCTACTACCTAAGTCTAAATGCCCATTACAGTACTAATATGTGCCCTAAAAGGCAATTATTTCATATTTGGTTACAACACTTTCTTTTTCCCTTTCAATAAGTCTCCTTTTTTTAAAAATTAATTTTGTTGAAGTATAGTTGATTTACAATGTTGTGTTAGTTTCTGGTATACAGCAAAGTGATTCAGTTATATATATATATATATATATATATATATATATATATATATATATATATATATATATATGTATGTATTTATATTTATTCTTTTCGTATTCTTTTCCATTATGGTTTAAGATATTGAATATAGTTCCCTGTGCTATACAGTATGACTATGTTGTTTATCCATTCTATATATAATAGTTTGTATCTATTAATGCCAGACTCCCAATCCATCCTTTCTCCACCCCTCCTCCCCCTTGGCAACCACAAGTCTGTTCTCTATGTCTGCAAGTCTGTTTCTGTTTCATAGATAAGTTAATTAGTGTCATATTTTAGAATCCACTTGTAAGTGATATCATATGTTATTTGTCATTCTCTTTCTGACTTACTTCACTTAGTATGATAATCTCTAGTTCCATCCATGTTGCTGCAAATGGCATTGTTTCATTCTTTTTTAAGGCTGATTAGTTTTCCTTGTAAATATACCACATCTTCTTTATCCATTAGTTTGCCATTGGAATAAGTCTCCTATCTTATTTAAATCCTGGAAATGTGATAAAATGTTTTTTTTGTAAGTTATTATGTAGTGATCAAGCAATTCAAATTGTTTATTCTACCGTGAAACTGCAAGCAAAAGTCTCTAGTCTTGTCATTACCAGTGACACAAAACTATCAGAAGAGAAGCTACCCAGGAAGAATTTTTAGTTGCTACAAATGTACTTACTATTCAATTTATTTTGCTACATTGCAACAAATTGGCAGATATTTTCTACATTTTCTCTAATAAGAGGATAGGAAGCTGTGGTTTCAAAGTGAGTATTGTTTAAAATATTAGTTTAGATGTTAGATATTTTAATATGATTCAGAAGCCTTCTTCTTTTTTACTTTTTCTTTTAATACATAGCTTGTCATTATATAAAGGACTTCCCAAAATTAGTCTTGCTATTTCATGAAAAACTCAACCAAATGATACTTACCAAAGTGAAATCACACCTTTGTTTTTAAAGGCCATACCAAATTTCCAAACTTCCATCTCTTTTGAGTACATTTTTTTCTCAAAAATAGGCATTCTCATATTTATTTAAAAGAAAAAAATTCTCCCAGAGGCTTGAAAATTATTTCTAACTGACAAGGATACAGTAATTCCTCTCAGAATGAAATGGTAGGAATAATGACACAGAGGAGTAGAGTACATCAGCCATTCATACTGCTTGATTTAAACTTAGTCATTAGCCAATATATAAGTAAGCATTTTTATCTTTGATACCTATGGTTAATATTTTTCAGAGGAAATTTGGCTTCGAGGTTTTTATGATGCTATAGACTTTCCAGAAGCCATTGACATATTCCAAATTGCCTCTAAACAACATTCTAGCCTTTATTGTGTCTTCTGGCATTTAGCTTTTGTTCCCATCATGTAGTGTTATTTAGTGACAATATTATCTCAACAGCAGAAATTATGATTGGGAGTGCTGCAAAAAATTTTATGGCTGAAAATATGAAGACTATGCCATATATATTTTTTAAAGTTACTAAAAGTCTTTAGCCCTTTGTCCTGCTCTTATCCCTTAACTGCATCACTCTCCTTCCGTATTTTGAAATTTACCTGTGGATTATATTTAATATACTTCCTAAAACATCTCTTAAGTACAGTTAGTGCAGGACTAGAATTTTTTCTCTTTTCCAAATTTCCAATAAAGGAACATGATTTGCTATATACTTGTGGGAAAGAAAGCATTCATATTTATATCTGGATACTCTGAAAATTCTAAAGCCAAGAGGGGTTGAGTATGAGGAGCCTGTAGTCCTACTAAGTGGCTTTCAAATCAGATGCCTTCTGTCCATTGCCAGCATCATTAGTCAGTTTGTCTGAGGATAGTTCCTTCTACAGCAATCATAAACTTTAAAAAAAAAAGAGAGACTGGTTTTGGAACCATAGAGAGAAGACTTTAGATGAAGAAAGTAGTGGTATCTGAACTTAGGTTTATGTAAATCATTAAACAATGGCAAGAATTTTGATTTTTTAAATTTGAAACATACAAAAATATGCAATGTGTGATGTTATGGAAGCATCATGGCACAGTAAAATTACTGATTTTGAAGATTACAAGTGCTTGTCTTGACTTCGGACTTTTGTCACTGGTTTTGCATCCTTAGGCAAATGCATAGTCTTTCTGAAAAGTAGTATTCATATGTGTAAAATGGTGAACTCATGATAGATTTGTTGTGAGAATTAAGTAATACAGTGAAAAGCTTGATGTATTTTGCTCACAGTTTTCAATCAACAAATAATTCTTTGGAATTAGTGGGCACTGAACAAAGAATTTAACAAATATAGTATTTTCCAAATATTATTGTATATTGAAGAATAAATCCAGAATAGCGAAGAATAAAGAATAAAGATCCTATGATGTAGCTTATAATAGTACCTCAAATAGTCCATTTCTCTTGGTGAATAAATCAAGGAATTAATAAACTACATGACCAATATTTATAAGATAGAGCCTATTTCTTTCCTTCTATATATAGATGCTTCAAAATATATTGTTAAATAGAAAATGGTTTCTTTTATTGATGATCACAGTAAGCAACTGATTATTTCATAAATTTTGGACATTGTTCTCTAAAATTCTATTGACTCTATGGAAGAGCATAATATTTTCTTACATAAAAAAAAATTTCTCTCTCCTTACCCATTTGTACATTAATTATGGATTTAACCGTCTAGAGATTTTGTAAGTTTGAAAATGTTTGATTTGCAATTCTAGTGTTTATAAATAAACACAATTTTCTAAATAAATATATGAATGCACTTTTCATTTGCTCAACTATTTGTTCATTTACTGTTCTTTATTAAATGACTGATCTATGCCAGGCATTTTTCTGACCTCTGAGGAAACAGTGGTGAAGACCTGATCTTCAAAATGCATGTCATTGATTTATTCTAAAAACCTTGCTAAAAATAGTATAAGCTAGGCACTGTTTGGATTATTAAAGTTTGCTGCAAGAATGAAATGTAATCTATGACCTAGATGAGAGCTACCATCCGCACCTAAGAATCAAATAGGTTTGAATTAGAACCTTGGCTCTGCTTTTGAAATCTGTGTGATCTTAGGTGAGTTATAAACTGTCTTTGTACCTCAAGCTCATTATTTTGAAATAACTTGTTATACACACACACACACACACACACACACACACACACAGGTAATGATGCCTACTTCTTAAAGTTGATAGGAGTATTGGTCTTTCTGCTATGATTTCTGAAGACTTATCATTCCATTCTGTTTCCACAGTTTTTTTCCCCTCTGAGCATGGTACCAGTGGTAGGAAACAACCCCCTGATGAGCACTCAGACTCAGCAGCCATTCTCAATTTCCAATTTCCCTCAAATTGTTTTTAAGAGTCTGTGTATTATTGGTATTATTTTTTTCAATTAGGTCACCCAATTCATATACTTAAATAGAATATAGAAAGTGTTTGTTTTCTATTGGAATTTTAATTTATGAGGTTCATTTAACCATGCATCATTGCAAAAGCAAGTATGAAAAGGTAAAGGCAAAAGTAATTACGCATTTTAATGTCTGCATGTTTACATCTATTTTCTTAGATTTTATTCTGTGACTCAAACATTTTATTCTGTGACCTGAAACATTTTGCATAAAAAGAAGTCTAGAAATGTAATTTGCTATGTCCATGATTTCTGCCAACTTTAGTAATAACTACTGATGAGCCACACATTTAAGAAATATAGCCTAAGAGGATGTGAGTATCCAATTAGTCCTATTTCTTCTTAGGATCAACAGTACTCTTTTATTTATAGTTTTAATAGCTTAATTTTGCTGATGTTATAATTTGAAATGAGCTTAGTCAAAGTAGCCTCTGACACCCAAAGATATCAGACTTTGCTTCCACAATCTATTTTTTAAGTCCCTCATTATCTCAAGTTACAGCATGGCAACTAGATGACTTTACTGCATTCAGTAAACTTTAAAAATGTGTGCAGTTTTGATAGCTCATAATTTACTAGAATGATGGCGTAAGGAATTTGATGGTTGCTGAAGTGTTTGTAGTTTCCTAAAGGGAGTCTGGTTTTATCATCTTGTTTCATCTACTTGTAACTCATCAGTGAGCATGTTTGTTTCAGAAAAACATCTCTAATAGCCATGAGAATAGATAGGACTCTAGGAGGACTCAAAATTCGTATTCTCAGTGGCATTTAATGTTTCTCCACTTGCCCATTATAAAGACATCTGGAGTTAATTTCAATAATAAAGTCATAGTTCCTAAGTTGATTTCAGTTAGCTTTAGCTCAAATATTCTATTAAAAATACATTGTAGAGAAAGTAGCATAACTTCTTGGAAAAAATAGAGTATAGATTTTAAGTCTTTAGGTATAATTACCTGAGGGACTTCTTATATACCCTTAACCTCTCTCCCTCTCTAAATCTAAAATTTATCTCTGGAACTGTCCAGAAATGGACTTATTATCTGCATTGGAAAAATCCCCTAGTGGAGTTGAAACTTTATATACTGGACATGAATTTTTGGATGCTATAAGTATTTGTGTTTGGAGAAACAGATACAACAATCAATATCATAAGTGAAGAAAGCCAATCAGGCAAGGGAAATTGAGTTTTTTGAGCATGTGATGACAGCTAATACATGGCAGTTTATGCAAGCAGTTAATATTAACCAAGACAGACAGATATAACCCTGTACTGTATTATGAATATGTAACAGGTGTGCACAATCATTGGCATTATTGGTGCGTGTAATATTAACTATGAAGTCAAATGGGCAGTCAGCATAGGGAAATCTACAAGACTCTGGCCGTTGGGCTATATTTCAAGGGTGAGATCCATGGAGTTCCAACAGGACAGATCCAGTAAAGGACCAGTACAGTGAGCAGGAGATCCACCAAAGAACTCTGGCAATGAAGAATCCAAATTGTTGAAATCAAGTAGAAAGTATTGCATTACTGTCATTGGTAAACCAGAAGTCCAGTTACTAGAATTAGCCCAAGGTCAGAACTGGACTATCTACAAGTTTAAGTAGATTCTGACTCTTCTGAGTATTGATTTTTTAAAATCCCCTTTTCACTAGAGAAAGGATAAGAATTGGGACATTAGATTGAACTCAGCCATCAGAAAGCTGTCTATGGTATTATTTGTGGAGGTAATAATAAATCTGGGGGTTAAGAAACTAAGCAGAATGTGATAATCTATCCTGATTGAGCTTAGTTCTTTCCTTTACTGTTTTCATCTGTCTTTTTATTTTAGCTTATATTTCTTTCTCTTTTCCAATCTTTTTCTCTTGTCAAAGGAGGAAATCAAAATTGAACTTAAGATTCCTGCTGACCCTATAAAATATTTCTAAGATAGAACAATCAGTTTTTATGTTTATATTACAGAAATAAAGTTTGATTTAAATATTGACCATATCGATGCTAATTTTTTTTCTGTCATGTGCTTGGAAATAAATGTGATTTTAAAAAATATTGTTTTCTTAATAGTTAACTAAATTAGGTTTCTGTTTTACTTCTTACTCTTTTTTGAGTCTCCTGTGAGTCAGTTTATCTCAATTAATAACAGAGGTTAACTTTAAATAATCACTTAACATGTGTCACTCACTGTATTTAATAATGCATATGTTTCATGTGTTAGCTCCAATTAATTATCTCAACAAAAATCGTAATTTTTGTTGGTAAAGGCAGACTCTAGTATTAACTCTTATACAGATAAAGACACTGAATATTAGTAAGGGTAGGTAAAAATCTCAGACTGTACAGCCAAGTCATTCAATTCCGGAGACTCAATACTTAAACTGCTTGGCTTACTGTTCCCCTTATGTAAAAGCCCTCTCTCCCTAACTTAAAATAAGTTATTGGTTAACTTAAGCTGTCTTTAAGAAACCTTCATGAATCGTGATTTCTTTAACTCCTTTAGTCGTCTTTCCAAATTTTAATCAACCTTTCTGTGGAGTAAGTTAGTCTTATTTAAAATGTCATTACTTAATCTTATTTTCATAAATCTTACAATAATTGAGAAGGTCTGGCATTGCTTTGCTTTGTGTTTCCATCTTATATATGCTTGCAGGCAATGAAATACCTCCTTGTACTCCTATGTCTAAACACTGATTCCTTAGGTCTCTACAAATAAGTCCCTTCCCTCAAACCTCTAAAATCTGTTCTTTTTAAAAAATTTTAAAATTTCTTTGGTTTCTGGGCTTGGACCACTGTTTCTCCAGACCCACCTCAAAAATAGAAACCTAAACTATGATTATTATTCTATTAAGGCTCAAGGTTGAAGTCAGTGGAAATATGAATAAACAGTATATCCTTAAAAATGCTTGTTAAGTAAACAATTTTCATCACAAATTTAACACATGCTGATTTTAGAAAATCTAGCGATCCCCTCAAAACAGATTTAAAAAGAAAAAATAATAAATCATCTAGATTTCCAGAATTCAGAAAAAGTGACCATTATTATTTTCATATGATGAAATGTTAAAATATGTATTTTGGCATATTTAGTTTCAGTCCTTTTTCTATGTTCTATTTAAGGCCATGGTGTATACAGTTTTGTATTTTGCTTTTGACATTAAACATTTTGACATAAGCATTTTCTTTTATCACAGTTTCATTGGTAAAATCAATTTAATTATAGGATAATAGTTCATATATGAATACAGTTATTTAATTAAAGTATTCTTTTTAAAGAATTTAGGTAATTTTCCATTTTTCCATCATTGTGAATAACGACAAGGATTTACATTTTAATTATTTTCTGTAAATCATTTTTTTCTGTAGCTAAGACAGTTTCTTTGCCATAAATTCCCATAGCAGGAATCCCTGATTCAAAGGAAATAAAAATTTTGGAGTCTTGATGTCTATTTTAACATTGCTTTGGACAAAGCCTCTTCTAATCTGGCCAGTACCAATTAGCCCTCAGAATTTCAAGTAATAGTACCACCTTGGTTCCCTGGTCTTTGCTTCATTATTCTCATAGTCTTTTCTGTTTAAGTTTTTTTCATTCCCATCTTTATTCTGTGTTGACCATATTCTTGTATTGTCTCCCTAATCTGTATTAGGCTTTCAGTCACTAAGTTAACATCTTTTTCTTTACTATTACTCAACTACTAGGTTGATATTCTTTAACTGCTATAAATTTCTTCAGTAATTGGTAACAGACATTTTCAAATAGCTGTCAGTAAACCTGTGCAACATGTCTTTTTTTAAACAGCTTTACTTAGGCATATTTTATATATCATAAAATCCACCCACTGCAAGTATACAATTCAATGGTGTTCAGTATATTTACTGAGTGGTGCAAGTATTATCATAAATCAGTTTTAGGGCACTTTTTTATGACCACAATACAATTCCTTATGCCTGTTTACTGTTACTTCTTGTTCCCACTCCCAACCCCAGTCAACCACGTATCTACTCTTTTCTTCTCTTTTCATTTTTTCTTGGATCTTTAAATTCCCATTTTCAAGACACATCATATAAATGAAATCATACAGTATGCAGTCCTATGTGTCTGGCTTCTTTCATTAGCATCATTTTTTTGAGATTTATCCATGTTGTGGCTTGTATAAGAACTCCATTTCTTTTTATGACTGAATAATATTTAATTGTGTGGATATGCCACATTTTATTCATTCATCAATTGATGAACATTTGGGGTTGTTTCTACTTCGGGGCTATTATGAATAATGCTGTTATCAACATTTGTGTACAAGTTTTTACATGGACATATACTTCATTTGTCTTGGCTATACACCTAGGAATAGAATAGCTGGATCATGTGATAAATCCTATGTATAACTTCCTGAGAAACTACCAGACTGTTTTACAAAGTGGCTGTACCATTCTACATTCCCACTAGCAATATATGAGTATTCTTCAGTTCTTTATATCCTCACCAATATTTGTTTTTGTCTGGCTTATTTATTAGAGCTGTTATAACGGGTATGAAGTGGCATCTCCTTGGGATTTTAATGCGGGTTTCCCTAATGACTTATGATAGTGATCTCTTCCGTGTGCTCATGCAACAAGTTTATGAGTCTTTTTTGAAGTTGATTATTGTAATGGTTAAGAATTTGAATTTAAATTTAGTCAATAAAGCAGAAACTAACACACAATTGTAAAGCAATTATACTCAAATAAAGATGTTAAAAAATAAATAAATTTAGTCAGACACATTTTAAAGCCCAGTGTTTCCTCTTACGATCTCTGGGTGAACACTCTGACCATCCTGAGATGCAGATTTCTTCCCCATAAAAGGAAGAGAGCAACACCTGCCCTTTAGTGCTGTGGAGGGTTAAATGATATAATGTGTATGAAATGACTAGCTGATTGGACAAACTCAATAAGTGGTAGTTACTATTCTTGTTAATAACTTTATCAGTATTTATCCTTTTGAGAAACCCTTAAAAGCAGTAATTCTCAAACTTTGGGGTCTCAGAACTTCTTTGCACTTTTAAAAATTATTGAACACTCCAAAGAATTTGTGTTATGTGCATTGTATTTCTTGATATTTATTATATTACAATTTAAAACTGAGAAACTCTAAAAATATTCATTTACTTATTTTTGAAATAATTATAAAAAACCATTATAAGTCAAATAAATAACATTTTATGGAAAACAAATATATTTTCAGAAAAAAATAATCTACGGAGAAGAGTGACATTGTTTTACATTTTGCAAATCTATTTAATATTAGGCTTAATAGAAGATAGCTGGGTTCTCAAATCTTCTGCATTCAATCTGTTGTATTATCACTGCATGTATCCTCTGGAAAAAAAATCCATAGTAAACTTAGGAGAGAATGAGAATGAAAAAGGCAAATTAGGTCTTAGTATTATTTTGAAAATAGTTTGACTTTATAGATCTCTTGATGGTTCTCAGGGATGCCCCTCGCCCCGAAGCCCTAGAAGCCCTAGCCCACACTTTGAGAACCATTGCTGAAAGGAATATAAGGGAGTTTTTCAGCCCAATTAATTAGACCCTGTACTGTGCATAGTATGAATGATTTTGGGCTTACTTTTGAAGAACTTAATCTTCTGTTGGAAATGAAATGTGAGATTTTTGAAAACAGGGACTTGTATGAATAGACAATATTACAAAAAATATTGTATGAAGAAAGGCTCTTTGGGCAACTGGGAAATGATTGTGAGGTGTTGATGAGGAATGTCTTAAGCTATATAACAATTTAAGATTAGAGATGGTTTTGTAGATTTTTTAACTCCTTACATTTTCTTCACATAAGCAAGAATTCCAAAGTTATTATTGAATGGTTGGACAAATAAAAGATTGCTGAAGTTTAGATAGTCAGAAATTGGGAAGAAAAATGTATCTCTTCATGTATCTTCCATATCTTGCAACCAACCAATGAAGTGGCTGTTCTGTATTTTATTCTTTTGAGCTTGGAATCATGTCCCATTTAACCAGGCATACAGTATTTATTTCATGATAAAGAATAAATTCCAGAATATCATATGAGAGCTTCTGATGAAAACTGGCATGAGGAATAACCTGTATATTATGAGTCCAAGTAACCTAGTAATTTAATTTACAGTCAAATTATTTGGGCTTAATGACTCACCAGATGTTAAATAAACTGAAAGCAGTTTCTTCAAAATTAATTTTTTGAGTTTTAAAACACTAGAAACTTTCTATATGTATTTGATACAACTTTTGTCTTTGGGAAAATTATTAAATTATTCTCATTTAACTGGGTGTGTTGCTCATTCACTCATTCATTTATCTGTTCATTCATTCTTTCATTTTTATCTTAACATATTATAGTGCTTTGCTCAGTATTTTATATTTTATTTTCTGAAATATGATCAACCTCTAGGTTCTCTACATGGAGAAGTGAAGACTCGTGGTGTATTCAGAGCACTACCACTTATTATATTCTATTACAACTTATGCAGAATGGACCATGACATTGCTGAGAAAGAATCTTGTGATCATCAAGAAAGATTTCTCTATAGAGAATAAATAATTTTAAAGGAAAAATGGAGACTTTTTCCTAGTGAATAAAGAGTTTGGATTCACATGGATTCAGATTGTCTGAAGATGGCAGGGAAGTACCATGACATCACATTTAGGTCCTCTTCTTCATGCTCAAGTCTCCTGTCTCAGCTGTCACTTGACACCACTTTAGGAGCAGTTAAAAACAATGGATTCTTAGGTTGGAATATCACTTCTACTGCTTACTAGCTTTATAACTTGGGGAAATGATCCAGGACTTGGCTTGTCATATATAAAATGGGAATAATGCTTACCTCACAGTTTTACTATATGGAGTAAATATAATAGGTGGAAAGCACTCAGCACAGTGTCTGACCCCTAGGAAGCCCACAAATAAATGATTGCTATTGTTAGATGTATGGATCCTCATCCTCCAGATACCTATCTTCTGGCAGAAATCACACTTGAAATGCTGTTGACATGGTGCAATGCCAATACTGGGAAAATAGTTGGCTGAGAAGGTGGTCTTAAATTCCTATCATTGATCTTCTCTTAGTGGAAATAATCTCCTTTTCCATATTTTAAAGTCTTCTTTCTGGAGCAAATAACCATGGCATCTCTCTCATAAAATGCTTTTTTTAAATTGAAGTACAGTTGGTTTACAATGTTGTTTTAATTACTGCTGTACAGCAAAGTGATTCACATTTATATATATATATATATATATATATATATATATATATACACACACACACATATATATATGTGTATATACACACACACACACACACACACACACACACACACACACATGCTTTCTTTCTTTTTATATATTCTTTTCCATTATGGTTTATCATAAGGTATTGGATATAGTTCTCTATGCTATACAGTAGGACCTTGTTGTTTATCCATTCTATATGTAAAATCTTATATCTGCTAACTCCAACCTCCCACTCCATCCCTCCTCCAACACCCTCCCCCTTGGTATGTGCCAGTCTGTTCTCTGTGTCCATGATTCTGTTTCTGTTTCATAGATAGGATCATTTGTGTCATATTTTAGATTCCACATGTAAGTGATATCATATGGTATTTGTCTTTCTCTTTCTGACTTACTTCACTTAGCATGATGATCTCTAGTTGCATCCATGTTGCTGCAAATGGCATTATTTTATTCTTTTTTATGGTTGTGTAGTATTCCATTGTATATATGTACCACATCTTTATCCATTCATATGTCAATGGACATTTAGGTTGTTTCCATGTCTTGGCTATTGTGAATAGTGCTGCTATGAACATAGGGGTGCATGTATGTTTTTGAATTATAGTTTTGCCTGTACCCAGACAAAATGCCCAGGAGTGGGACTCCTGGATCATATGGTAATTCTATTTTTAGTTTTCTGAGGAACCTCCATACTTTTTTCCACAGTGGCTGCACCAACTTACATTCCCACCAACAGTGTAGATGGGTTCCATTTTCTCCACACCCTCTCCAGCATTTGTTATTTGTAGACTATTTTGATGATGGCCATTTTGACTGGTGTGAGGTGGTACTTCATCACAGTTTTAATTTGCATTTCTCAATAATTAGCGACATTGAGCATCTTTTCATGTGTGTATTGGCCATCTGTATAAAATGATTAATAGCAAAGAATAAAATAAGGATAATAGAACAAAATTATGAAACATTTATATGTTCAGAAATGCTTTTAGACAGAAAATCTTATAATCTTATAGTGCAAGATAGCACAATAATATAGCATTTATGAATTAGTGCAAAAAATGTAACATACAGCAAGTTATTCTTGATAAAGTTCAGCTAATCTATGTTTAAAAGTTAATTTTAATTTTCTTCCCTTTTTCTTTCTAAACATCAGTATACACAAGGGACTTTTTTTTTTTTTTTTTTTTGCGGTACACGGGCCTCTCACTGCTGTGGCCTCTCCCGTCACAGAGCACGGGCTCTGGATGCGCAGGCCCAGCGGCCGCGGCTCACGGGCCCAGCCACTCCATGGCATGTGGGATCTTCCCGGACCGGGGCACGAACCCACGTCCCCTGCATTGGCAGGCAGACTCTCAACCACTGCGCCACCAGGGAAGCCCCAAAGGACATTTTTTTAAAAATTCAATTTAGGTTCCTAAGAGGTATATTTGAGAAATTAAAGGGGTGAATAAGATTAGAGAATGTTTTCAAGAGAAAATGGGTATTATAAGAGAGTTGATTCTAGAATACAACATTTGAAATAGAATGGTGAAGAAATACGTGCCATAATGGTAGAGAAATTTCAGGATTTTTTTTTCCCCTGCTGAAGAACATTCTCAAATTCTTAAGGTTCTTAACACTTTAATGTATCTACTTTTCAATTAGATAAACAATTGAAATCTCAGAGTCTTTTGAAATGTGCCAACTATTTTATTTTCACAAAGAATGAGAACAGAAAGTAAGTTTTCCTATCAAGTTTAAGGTATGCAATAAATGACTCTTTTCCTACTATGAAGAACATCAGTTCCTTATGTAATGTAATTATTCACTGTATACAGAGAAAATTGATGGCAGGAGCATTCCTATTTGTCACGTTCACAGTTGACAGCTTTTAAACTTTTAATTTCTTATTGCTACATTGCAATCAAATTTAGGTTTGTTGCTTTGAAATAAATGCTAGGTTACATTTAGTTAGTTAGATTTCGACTGTGTTTTCCAAGAGTCAAGAGGTGGCTCAAGTTCCTGAGGGCCTAAAAATAGTTCTGAAACAGAAGTGTACACCCTAGGGGCATGATTATCTTTGTGAGCATGCAATTGTATTTTCAACACAATTAGCTGCCTAACTGTGTGCCTAAACTTTTCTATGTATTTGCACATATAAGTAATTATGATGGAATTAAAATCTAAAGCACTCTCAGCCTACATTTTTTTCTCTTATGAATCAAAATAAAAACATATATTGAAAACTTTATTTTGAAAACTCATTCACTGAATGAACCAAAGTGTAAAAGAACCATTTATTTTTATTTTTAGACAAAAAAGGAGGTAATAGAAACTATGAATACATATAAAAGAACTTGTAACCACCCCCCGACATGCAAGTTTAGAGTACATATATAAATATGAATTTATAAATGTGTATTAATTTAAGGTACATATCAATTAATGACTAACAATTATATTTTATTTATAGTGATAATGTAGAGTTTTTACCCTTCAATATTCTGTGTTCCTAAACATCATTTGAGTAACTTGAGTTAGCTTTTTGTGTGACTCATACTTCATACCCCTGTACTTTTTCTGAATTTAACTCTGAAAAGCACACTTTATACCCTACTTAACACAGTCTTTTGATATGAATTTGCCCTTTATATCAATCCCATAAATGGATGTCAAACTTTAAGGCATTTATAAGTACCTCCTGTACCTGTTGGGTATGGGATTTGATTGTATCATGAATGTGCCCCGCCCCTCCTGCTGTCTCGTTTTGGCTTCTTCTTTGTCTTTGGAAGTAGAATATCTTTCTCGGTAGATTCCAGCCCTTTTTTGTTGATGGTTGTTCAGCAGTTAGTTGTGAGGTTGGTGTTGTCATGAGAGTAGGTTGAGCTCAGGTCCTTCTACTCTGCCATCTTGTCCCAAATCTGAATGAACCAAAGTGTAAAAGAACAATTTTTTAGCCAGAAAAAGGGGTAATACAGACTATGAATGCACATAAAAGAACTTGCAACAAACCCCCTCACATACCATTTTAAAGTACATAAATAAATATTAATTTATAAGTCTATATTAAAGATACATGTCAATTAATGACTGTAACAATTATTTTTTATTTATAGCGATAATGTATAGTTTTTACCCTTCAATATTCTGCATTCCTAAGCATCATTTGAGTAACTTACATTAATTTTTTGTGTGACTTATAATTTATACCCCTGTACTTTTTCTGAATTTATCTCTGAAAAAGAACATTTAATACCTTACTTAATACACTCTTTAGATATGAATTTGCCCTTTATGTCAATCCCATAAATGGATGCCATCCTGTAAGGCATTTATAAGTACTACCAGTGCCAAATATCAAGGTAGCATCATCTGCCTTATGAGAAACTTTTCTTGGTTATCTACAAGAAGAATGTGCATAAGGAATGATGGGCACATTATAAGACAATAGTGAAGTACAGCAGGTAGATCAAGTGTCAGTTTCCTTCAGTCTACCAATTTCTGCTATTTGACATATTCTCTCCTACATGTCAAAAGAATCTTTTAAGTCATTCTGTATTACATGGTAAAGCATTATGACTTGCAGTGTAGTCGTTCACATCCTAGTATTACTTTTTAAATTATCAAGGCCACACTATATTTGGATTAGTTGGATGAGGTTGTTCATTTTACAGAATTTTGACTTAGTTCTCCAAAGTTTGAATCAATTACTTTAAACAATGAAGGCATTTAAAATTGAGTAATTGGCTTTTTCAACCATTTTTAAAGGGTGACTCTTTTCATGCATGGTTGAGTGTGACTTTGACTGTGAAATCCCTCTGCTCCACTTAAATAAGCACTTTAATTCAGGAATCTGAAACTCTTTAATAATAGATATTGCCTTGAACTTTTGCTCTCACCACTTCAAACTATTTGGTTGTCTAATTTTTTAAATGAGCAGATAAATATCTCAAACAGCTGGTTGTCAGTCCTAGGTTTAATGATCTCTATTAGCAGGACCTCGTTTGGACCCACTTTCATAGTTCTTGTGGCTAAACATCTCAGGGTCAAGAGGTCATTCCTTATGACTTGATCTGAACTAAATGCATTGCATTTGGATTTGCTTGAAGGATAGATTCAGAAAAGCAGGAAGTTTCTCAGAACACTCCTTCATTGAAGATGGTTTTGTTTTTGTTTTTGTTTTTTTAACATCTTTATTGGAGTATAATTGCTTTACAATGGTGTGTTAGTTTCTGCTCTATAACAAAGTGAATCAGCTATACATATACATATGTTCCCATATCTCCTCCCTCTTGCTTCTCCCTCCCACCCTCCCTATTCCACCCCTCTAGGTGGTCACAAAACACCGAGCTGATCTCCCTGTGCTATGTGGCTGCTTCCTACTAGCTATCTATTTTACATTTGGTAGTGTATATATGTCCTTGCCACTCTCTCACTGTGTCCCAGCTTCCCCTTCCCCTTCCCCATGGCATCATGTCCATTCACTATGTCTGTGTCTTTATTCCTGTCCTGCCCCTAGGTTCATCAGAACCTTTTTTTTTTTTTAGATTCCATAGATATGTGTTAGCATACAGTATTTGTTTTTCTCTTTCTGACTTACTTCACCCTGTATGACAGTCTCTAAGTCTATCCACCTCACTACAAATAACTCAATTTCATTTTTTATGGCTGAGTAATATTCCATTGTATATATGTGCCACATCTTCTTTATCCATTCATCTGTAGATGGACATTTAGGTTGATTCCATGTCCTGGCTATTGTAAATAGAGCTTCAATGAACATTGTAGTACATGACTCTTTTTGAATTATGGTTTTCTCAGGGTATATGCCCAGTAGTGGGATTGCTGGGTAGTATGGTAGTTCTGTATTTAGTTTTTTAAGGAACCTCCATACTGTTCTCCATAGTGGCTGTATCAATTTACATTCCCACCAACAGGGCAAGAAGGTTCCCTTTTCTCAACACCCTCTCCAGCATTTATTGTTTGTAGACTTTTTGATGCTGGCCATTCTGACTGGTGTGAGGTGACACCTCATTGTAGTTTTGATTTGCATTGCTCTAATGATTAGTGATGTTGAGCATCCTTTCATGTGTTTGTTGGCAATCTGTATATCTTCTTTGGAGAAATGTCTATTTAGGTCTTCTGCCCAGTTTTGGATTGGGTTGTTTCCTTTTTTGATATTGAGCTGCATGACCTGCTTGTATATTTTGGAGATTAATCCTTTGTCAGTTGCTTCATTTGCAAATATTTTCCCCCATTCTGAGGGTTTTCTTTTCGTCTTGTTTATGGTTTTCTTTGCTGTGCAAAAGCTTTTAAGTTTCATTAGATCCCATTTGTTTATTTTTGTTTTTATTTCCATTTCTCTAGGAGGTGGGTAAAAAAGGATCTTGCTGTGATTTTTTTTTTTTTTTTTTTTTTGCGGTATGCGGGCCTCTCACTGTTGTGGCCTCCCCCGTTGCGGAGCACAGGCTCTGGACGTGCAGGCTCCGGACGCGCAGGCTCAGCGGCCATGGCTCACGGGCCCAGCCGCTCCGCGGCATGTGGGATCCTCCCAGACCGGGGCACGAACCCGTATCCCCTGCATCGGCAGGCGGACTCTCAACCACTTGCGCCACCAGGGAGGCCCCTTGCTGTGATTTTTGTCATTGAGTGTTCTGCCTATGTTTTCCTCTAAGAGTTTGAGAGTTTCTGGCCTTACATTTAGGTCTTTAATCCATTTCGAATTTATTTTTGTGTATGGTGTTAGGGAGTGTTCTAATTTCATTCTTTAACATGTAGCTGTCCAGTTTTCCCAGCACCACTTACTGAAGAGACTGTCTTTTCTCCATTTTATATCCTTGCCTCCTTTATCAAAGATAAGGTGACCATATGTGTTTGGGTTTATCTCTGGGCTTTCTATCCTGTTCCATTGATCTATATTTCTGTTTTTGTGCCAGTACCACACTGTCTTGATTACTGTAGATTTGTAGTATAGTCTGAAGTCAGGGAGCCTGATTCCTCCAGCTCTGTTTTTCATTCTCAAGATTGCTTTGGCTATTCGTGGTCTTTTGTTTTTCCATACAAATTGTGAAATTTTTTGTTCTAGTTCTGTGAAAAATGCCATTGGTAGTTTGATAGGGATTGCATTGAATCTGTAGATTGCTTTGGGTAGTAGAGTCATTTTCACAATATTGATTCTTCCAATCCAAGAACACGGTATATCTCTCCATCTGTTTGTATAATCTTCAGTTTCTTTCATCAGTGTATTATAGTTTTCTGCATACAGGTCTTTTGTCTCCTTAGGTAGGTTTATTCCTAGGTGTTTTATTCTTTTTGTTGCAATGGTAAATGGGAGTGTTTCCTTAATTTCTCTTTCAGATTCTTCATCATTAGTGTATAGGAATGCAAGAGATTTCTGTGCATTAATTTTGTATCCTGCTACATTACCAAATTCATTGATTAGCTCTGATAGTTTTCTGGTGGCATCTTTAGGATTCTCTATGTATAGTATCATGAAGACAGTTATTTAAAAACAAAAACAACAACATTCTCTTTCTGCAGACAAAACGTTAACAACTCAACCTTTATTTCTGTTTTTTATTTTCTATCCCTTGAAATGAGAATCATTTCTGTCTTTCAAAATTTGCACATAGAAGATGTTCAGCACATTTTTAATTTTTCTTTTTCTTCTATCCATTAAATTACAGAAAGAAAACCTGTAAAAACTAAGCAAAAAGAAAACAGAAACAAAACAAAAAAAACTCAGGAGTATTTTGCTGAGGGACTATAGTCTTCCCTGGTAAATTTCTCCTGATGTTTGTACGCCTATTCCTATTTTAACATTTGTTTTTTAGTCCCCAAAGACGCAACAGGACTTCTTTGGAGATTTCTGGAACTCTTTCTCTGTGTAGCTTCCTCCTTTCTGGTGCAATGACCCACAAATCCAGCTATCTCACTCCTCCAAATTTGACCTCTCTCCACAGCTGAGTAAGACTTCTATGCTCTGCTTGGGTTTACCTTGCCTGCACCTAGGTTCAGATAGTGCCTCCAATGTTTGGTTTGTAAAATTATAACAACTCTGTATTTGTGACTTAGAAACATTTAAAATATAATTATTCCCATGCCTCCAACATTTGAATGGGCCAGATAAGGACTCTGCTCTATTCCACCTTAGTTGCTTTTAAATCCCCAAATCTGGTTTAAGAATTATGATAAACTAACTGAAGCAAACTGAAGACAAACAGCATCCATCAGGTTAAATGATGGCTTCTCAAAGCATTTTGTCCACAAAATGAATATGCAGATGGCAAGTCAAAAAATACCTTACATGTAGCACTTAATGGTTAAAAACATTTGGTTTGAATTTAGAGAATGTGGCAGTTTAATTTATTG
The DNA here is from genome assembly GCF_025265405.1 of Mesoplodon densirostris. NCBI lineage: Eukaryota > Metazoa > Chordata > Mammalia > Artiodactyla > Ziphiidae > Mesoplodon > Mesoplodon densirostris. Next base: position 182,454,437 of record NC_082661.1, read on the forward strand.
AGACAGTAGTTTGTGTTTTGTTCGTAATGTTAGATTTATTTTTACCTCTTCTGTCATTTAAAATGCATTTTTTCAAATTAAAAAGTATCCAGTCCTGTGGTCTCTTACCTCAGAGACTTTTGTGCTGCACATTTGAAAGCAGAAGTTACCAGGAACCCATCAGCCAACTTACTTCTGGCTTTTGCTTGTTCATGTCTGGGCTCAGGCGAATTATGGTGGGTTGTTTTGGAAGGACAATGTGAGTGCTTGGATTTTAGAAGATGGAAATGATCAGAAAGGAGAGAGGTGTTTGAGAATTCATGGAGACTGGTACAAGGCCCGTGAGAGATCTCAGTTTGGGAAAGAAGCTCCCTGCTCTCTCCCTGTCCCGGTGGGAGTGGTGCATTAAGTGAGATGTACCACCAAGAACAAGTGACCAAGACAACCTTAACATTCCCCTCACCTTGACTACACTTTAGACAGGTTTCTTTTTGTCCTTGACTTCCTTTATCTTAGGGCATTTACTTTAGAAAGCCTGCCATTGTATATTGTTTCTATGGCCTTTGAGATGTAAATTTTCTCCCGGCCTACAGCCAGTTGTACAACCCAGGAATTCCTTTCTTAAAACAGGGAACTACCTGTTCGAAGTATAAGAAATGTAGCACTCCTGTTTCACTCTGTGGGAAGAAAGGGACCTCTTTAATCAGCACCAATTAGAAAACATAGATGGCCTAATCACGTCGACTAATATCCTCAGGAACTTTTCTACAGTCTCAGCCCAGCACTTGAAAACTCTCCCATCTTTACTTCAGTGACACTGAGTTAACTTCTGTATTGAGGTCTCTCCCTGCTATCACAGTAGCTCATTAAAATCTGTCTTCCCATTTTGACAAGTATCCCATGTAATTTCTCTTTAACTCAAGTCTCCATGTTCTGGTAAAAATCTTTTATTCCTCAGGTTGACACTAAAGTGGAGCTGATAATGTACAGTTAGCAATATTCAATGTGTTCTAAAGATTGGAGGACCCTTTCCAAAATGTTCAGAACTGGGGTACTCCTTCCATGACTTTGCATAAGTCCCTGGTAGTTGTCCTTTCCCCAGGATTTGTTGTTTCCCTGAGAATTTTGCTTCGCAATGTCCTGTGATGTCTTTTTATTCAAAGATTAGGACTCAAAGACTCCAGGAGGCCCATATGTAGATTTCTGGAACTCTTTCTCTGCATAGCTCCCTCTTCTCTGATACTGTATGTCACAAATTCCAGTGATCTCACCTCTTCAAACTGAACTTTGATCCTGGACTATCTTTTCAAGAATATTTGTTTAGCAAACAGACTAGAAAGATAGAGTTTGTGGGGCTCTTTAGCAAAAGTTAGGGTTTTTGTTTTTGTTTTTCACTGTTGAATATGATAAAGATAATGTTTCTCCCTACAGCAAAGGTCAGGTAGGCTTACTGTACATTATAAAATGTTTGGTTTCCCTAAGCTCAGGTTCCTTTTCCTGTGGTATGATTCATTGTGTGTGTAGGTGTCACCTGTCACTCTTCATTTTGCCCTGTGGGAATTGGGGCATGAGAAATTGCTTCAGTGCTGATACTGCTGGGTGCTGCTATTGCTCTGAGCAACAACTGTCCTTTGTTTCTTTGTTTGTTTGTGTTTTTAAATTTTTTGTGGTACACGGGCCTCTCACTGTCGTGCCGTCTCCCATTGTGGAGCACAGACTCCGAATGCACAGGCTCAGCGGCCAGGGCTCACGGGCCCAGCCGCTCTGCAGCATGTGGGTTCCTCCCAGACCGGGGCATGAACCCGTGTCACCTGCATCGGCAGGCGGACTCTCAACCACTGTGCCACCAGGGGAGCCCCCTGTCCTTTATTTCTGACCTAAGAATCTCAGGTCTCCTGCTAGCATCTGTGAAACTGTGACAAAATAACTTGTTAGTTTTCAAATAGCGTATTTAAAACCTAGATAATTTACAGTGCTTGGCACTCTGTCCTTCACCTTTGGAATAATTTTTCCTGACTGGAAATATATGTTTATGTATTGCTTTGATGCTTACCCACTGTTAGGTAAGCTTGATAGGATCAGGAAATGTTTTATCTTTTATTTATAACTATATGATCAAAATGATCACAATAAGAGATCAGAAAATATATTGAATGAATAAAATAAGCATAAATGCCATATACATTCTCTCTCAGGGTTCTATTGAATATAAAAGTAAGTCATTCTGGGAAAGCATTATGTAATCTAAAGTTCTATACAAATATGTTAAACATGTTTCCTTTTTAATAAAAAGTATGGCTTTAGAAGCTGATAGTTCTGGGTTCCAAGTTCTGTCTCTTTCTAAGCATTTTTTTTGTTTGTTTGTTTATTTTGGTTTAACAGATTACTCAACCTTTTTGAGTGTTTATCAAATAGCAGCAATGCCTACTTCAGAGAGCTCTTATTTAGAGGCAATAATGATTCATTAAAAACTAAGCAGTGAAATGCCATGTTCAAAATTGTTATTTATTAAAGTTATTGTAGCAGTAATGTGATATGCCAGTTATATTGGCTTTTTTTGACTGGAGTAGAGAGGAAGATAAGAAGTTCCTACTGCTATATATATTAGTAAATGATAGTTTCATTGCAAGCAATAGAAAATAAATATATATTAAATAAAAATTTAAAATTATAATAGTTTAGAGATGCAGAATTAAAAAAAGGTGTATAATTGGGGATTTGTCACTTCATCATTAATTTTCAGTTTGCTTCCATTTCAGATGTAAATCCTTGAGACAGATACTCTAACCTAGCTTGTATCAGCAGGTATCTATTTCGGAATTACTCAGTTTTGGACAAGAACTCAAGGTCAGATATTATAGCCTGGGCACTAGAAAATGCATAGCATATACACATTTCCACTGGTTCAGCATAATCTAAGAGTATTATTTGGAGTTTTCTGGTAGTGGTAGTCAAATGTTAAAATATAAAGACTTTTTAAAAGTTTATTACTCACATAAAGCACTTTGGTAAAATAAAAATCACACTTTGAGAGTGTGAAAACTATATTATTATGTTTTTTTTTGTTTTGTTTTTGGTGGGGTTTTCTTGCGTTACGCAGGCCTCTCACTGTTGTGGCCTCTCCCACTGCGGAGCACAGGCTCCAGATGGGCAGGCTCAGTGGCCAAGGCTCACGGACTCAGCCGCTCTGCAGCATGTGGGATCTTCCCAGACCGGGGCACAAACTCGTGTCCCCTGCATCGGCAGGCGGACTCTCAACCACTGTGCCACTAGGGAAGCCCTGTTATTATGATTTTAATCAAGGAAAAATAGTATTTTGAAATTTAAATCTTGGCATTTAAGTAGTTCTTATAAAAGAGTATTCACTACAAGTTGTAAAAAAATACTATATGCAATTAACTAATGAGAGTATAAGAGAAAATTAAGAAGATAAATAATAGAATCATTGATAATAAGTTGAATGAGTCTAAAGCTACAAGTTTTATATCAGTTTTCACTTTCTGATTTTACCAGTATTTCACTTTACACTATGTTACTTTTAAGGCTTACCAGCAAGTCCAACCCTTTTTCACCAACAATCTTTAAACATTAGCAATCCACCAAGGTATACTACCTATCTCTAATTATTATTTTATTTGTCCAGTTACTTAATAAAATGGATAAAATTCTGATCCCCAAAAATAAACATGATTTTCCCTGAATTATCATTTGCAGAAAGACCTTCCAACATGTAATAACTGATTTTGTTTTCAAATCTAAATTTTATTTTTTATCTCTTCAACAAAGATGGCCCCAAACAATTAAAAATCATTGAGGCAGAGGCTGGAGTTTGGCCACCATGTAAAACAATTTTAAAAGACACTATTCACATCCTAGTCCGTGTGAACAGGACCCCTCCAGCTGTACAGAGGAGAGCCTGGCCAGCTGTTCATGATGGCCTTGGTCTGGAAGGTAAAGTCATTGCTTTTGGAGATAGAGTTATTTATTATACTTGCATTCTTGATGCGATCATAATACATAGTGTAAATGGGATGACAGGTCAAAGCTTGGAAGATGGTTATATTTGCCCACTTCCTCGCACAAAAGAGTATTTTTTCAGCCATTTTATCTAAATGCATCAGTATATATGAGAAGCTTCATTTTGTATTATTCCTTATTTCTTTCTGTTCCCCCCTTTGTTCACATTTAACAATATGTCCCTTTTCCATGATGTTACAAGTATCTGTTAAATCATAAGGTCAAACATATTTTTACAGGGATATCAGAAGACAGAATATTATGTATAAAAAAGAAATGTGTGTTTTATCTGGGGATTTTGTTGTTGTTGTTGGGAACAGAATGTCTCAAGCTAGGGGAAGGAAGAGGGGACCAAGACCTGCACCAAAGTCTTAATGATATGCAGAGATCCAAACTGTGGATATACCATGCTCCATGGGGACAAGGGCTGTGAAGATAGCCCACAGGACAAGGAACTGAAAAAGCCAAGACAAGGATTTATACGATTCACATTCAATTTACATTGGTTGAATGTCTTTTTTGTTAAAGACGGTATGCTGATCACTTTAACACTACTACTTATACATTATTTAAAGCCAAGATACACATCAAAGGGAGCAATGTGCCAACAGGCGAGGAGCAGGGAAAATTAGAATTAGGCAGGCAAGAAAAAGAAATGCATAAATGGTACAAGGTAAAGCAAACCCAAAGATTACAACTAGAGAGAGACTTGAAGGAATTAAAAGCACAACCTAAAGCCAGCAGGACAGCTGGGACTCACCAGTAAAAATGATTTTCACAATTATGATGGTGATAATGATGATCATGATTATGGTAGAAAATACGCATCAGGTGCTAGACTGTACATTTTATATTCAATGCTGCATTAAACCTTACAACGATCCCACAGTGTGGGTAAAGTGTAGGCTTGATGATGGGTCAAAATGCCAGCTTTATTACTGGCAGTTGGATGGATTTGAGAATGCAATGAACCCTGTTAATAAACTAGACTCCTAATGGCCTTCTTAATAGGTTTTCCTCAGAATTAAACTCACCCACACAGCTTTAGTCACAAGCTGACATGTACTGTCACCAAAGAGAGTACATAAACTAGGTGATGGGTCTATATACTATTTTCTCAGTCTTAAAAATATATACATACTCTCTTTATTTGAAGAGTAGGAGTAAGAAGTGGAAGACAATTGTTTCAGTTAGAAATTGCATTTGAGTACAATTAACTGACATTCCCAGTGACTTAAACATCATAGTGTTTATTTTCTTTTTATGGCAAGAATTTTGGAGGTAGATGATTACTGACCTTAGAATATCAGGGTAAGGATGTTGTGATTCTTTTGGACTTGGCCTAGGATTTAAAATATGGCTGCCTAAACAATCATCCTTATGTTCCAAGCTGTAGGAATAAAAAAAGACAAAATGCAAAATAGTACAAGTGAGCTTAGTATATCTCTGCACGGAGCAACCGTCACCACGCCACCACCCTCGTACATAAGGAGCTTTCCCGGCACCCCTTCCCGTGACTTTCACACACAGCTCACCAGCCAGTGTCATATGATCACTTCTAGCTAGAAGGTGGGTGTGCTATGTAGATTTTAATTTTAGTTGGATATATTGCTTCTGGGTATATTAGTGTTCTGTTACTATAGAAAGGAGACTGAATATTGAGTTAGTAAGTAGTTGCTATGGTATGGGGCATGTTATTTACTCCCTTAGTGTTTCTTCTCAAGGTGAAGTTCTGTTATGAAAATACAAATAAAGGAGACGAGAACTCTAATCCCTGAAATCATTATGACCCCCAATTTATAGTTCAGCTAACTGATGCTTGGAAAAGCTAAGTGGACTTGCCCAAGTTTACACTTCTAAAAAGTGGATTTACCTTCAAACCTGGAAGTGCCTTTTTAAAGAACCTAATCTGTTAAGCATTCACTACCTCTTTTCTTTTTTTTAGAAGTAATTTAAGAACTTGGGGACCACAAGTTAATGGGGAGAAGTTATTGAATTAAGAAAAAGTAGTTCTTCCTTTAAGATGCAATGATGTGAAGTCAGAGTACCATTGGGACTCAGAGAAGTTGTAAGCTCTTGATTTGTTTTCAAAATATGTTATCTTGTTGCATGCATCAGAATCATTTCACCAAATAACTGGGGATAGAGCCTGGTAACTGCATTATAAGAAGCTCCAAAGGGCATTCATATATGCATGCTAAAGCTTAGAACTTCTCGGTGAGGAGGACAGTACTTCCACCTAAGCATGGAAACATTTTTGGAGCAGGAGGTTTTTAAGCTAGTTTTTAGAAAGTAGGAAAGACTTAAACATGGAAATAAAAGTTCACATGGAAGGAGTAGGTGGAGGGATGACATAGACGAGGAAAAGTATGTGGCATTTGGAGATCAGAAAGGAAGCTTGGAGTGCACAAAGGAGAGTTGGGAGTAATCAGATTGAAATGAGGGGAGACTGGAGTAATTTGTCTCAAATGATCACAAGGGCAGAATACAAAGAAAGGCACTGGACTTAAAGATATGCATCCAGGTATGGAGATTATTAGTGACCATCAGGAATATAGAATATGAATTATTTTATAGAAAATCACTTATCTAAATTAGCACACACACATATATATATTTGTATTTATATTCATATAGTTATTTTTTCTAACTCAGCAACTACGTCTTCAAATGACCTTACTCAGCTGATTCCACTGACTATTCATAGGTGACTTGGTTCCAGGGAAAGAGGGCAGAGTAAAGCCCTGATATCTCACTGGGTCAGCTAGACTGTAGCTGAGACACTTCATGGGCAAAAGAAATAAGGGCCTCCATGCAGAGAGGGGTCTGTAGGTGAGCTTAAAACTTTCCAAGGAGTATTTCTAAGTATACTCCACAATACTTTCTACCTCTTTTACATTTGTTTTAGTATATGGTCCATATAGTTCCCAAAATGTAAATATTTAATAAATATCAAAGTATATGAGATTAAAGAAGAACATACTAGTGAATGTGATTTAAATACCACTCTCTGTGTTATTTGATAAAAATCATTGGGAGCTTTTGGAGGTTGTTTTCATTACCTTGGCAAGTGGAAAATTCAAATATCCATTCCAACAGAACACCTTAGAAAAGAATCACTATACATTCCTAGACTGTTCATGTCATTGACATTAAACCAAACTAATTGGATAAATTAAAAAGGAATTTAACAATGTTTACAAGTATTTCTACAAAATTATGTGATGAACAACCCCAAATGAACTGAGGATTAGGTAGAAATGGCAAAACTTAACTAACCATAAATTTATTTTGAGAAAAAGAATTAAGTTATTCAAAGGCATGCCTTGGACAATCAGATATTAAACTATGAATACTTATTCAAAGCATCATTATTTTCTCTTTATTTTAATGTACTTAACATAGTCTTTCCATACCAGAAATTTGGCGCATGAATTTTATTTCATTGTCTAACTGATCATTAGGCTATACTGATAAAATTTTACTGTTAAGTATGAATTTCTGAAAGAAATAAAATTCTATTTTGAGAGTGATGCAAAAGTGAACAATTCTGCTTTTGATAATGTGTATATTTTATAAGCTTTTATCTATCTCGTCACTACTTTTAAGATCACTAACCATTCTGCTATTTAATTCTGTGTAATAAAAGTTATATATAATTAGGTTTATTCTGTAGTCACCAGTTCATGAGAAAACTTCACAGATTTTGGCAATCCAGACAAGGTAAACTTGTATGAAATCTTTTAAAAATATTTATCTGTTGACTGGATAATTGAAATCTGAATTGAGTATTTGAAGTTAAACAGGTTATGATGTTAAGATGAGGGGAGCAAAAGGGTGTCGGACTTTAAAATCTTTCCAAAGACTGGCTTAAGGATATCATTTATTTGCTTTTATGTTTTAGATTTTTATCATGTTGTTGGGAACATAGGCTTTAGCTTTTCCTATACTTAGAAGAATAAACTTGTAACCTTTGCTTAGAGGGAAGAACATTACACAATAATTTTCTCTGTGGATCACAATGTGAGTTAACAAGAAATTCTTTTTTTTTTCCCAATGTATTTATTTATTTATTTATTTATTTTTATTAGTTTCTGCTTTATAACAAAGTGAATCAATCATACATATACATCTGTTCCCACATCCCTTCCCTCATGCATCTCCCTCCCTCCCACCCTCCCCTTCCCACCCCTCCAGGCGGTCACAAAGCACCGAGCTGATCTCCCTGTGCTCTGCGGCTGCTTCCCACTATCTATCTACCTTACGTTTGCTAGTGTATATATGTCCATGCCTCTCTTTCGCTTTGTCACAGCTTACCCTTCCCCCTCCCCATATCCTCAAGTCCATTCTCAAGTAGGTCTGTGTCTTTATTCCCGTTTTACCCCTAGGTTCTTCATGACATTTTTTTTTTTAATTCCGTATATATGTGTTAGCATACGGTATTTGTCTTTCTCTTTCTGACTTACTTCATTCTGTATGACAGACTCTAGGTCTATCCACCTCATTACAAATAGCTCAGTTTCATTTCTTTTTATGGCTGAGTAATATTCCATTGTATATATGTGCCACATCTTCTTTATCCATTCATCCGATGATGGACACTTACGTTGTTTCCATCTCCAGGCTATTGTGAATAGAGCTGCAATGAACATTTTGGTACATGTCTCTTTTTGAATTATGGTTTTCTCAGGGTATATGCCTAGTAGTGGGATTGCTGGGTCATATGGTAGTTCTATTTGTAGTTTTTTAAGGAACCTCCATACTGTTCTCCATAATGGCTGTACCAATTCACATTCCCACCAGCAGTGCAAGAGGGTTCCCTTTTCTTCACACCCTCTCCAGCATTTATTGTTTCTAGATTTCTTGATGATGGCCATTCTGACTGGTGTGAGATGATATCTCATTGTAGTTTTGATTTGCATTTCTCTAATAATTAATGATGTTGAGCATTCTTTCATGTGTTTGTTGGCAGTCTGTATATCTTCTTTGGAGAAATGCCTATTTAAGTCTTCTGCCCATTTTTGGATTGGGTTGTTTGTTTTTTTGCTATTGAGCTGCATGAGCTGTTTATAAATTTTGGAGATTAATCCTTTGTCAGTTGCTTCATTTGCAAATATTTTCTCCCATTCTGAGGGTTGTCTTTTGGTCTTGTTTATGGTTTCCTTTGCTGTGCAAAAGCTTTTCAGTTTCATTAGGTCCCATTTGTTTATCTTTGTTTTTATTTCCATTTCTCTAGGAGGTGGGTCCAAAAGGATCTTGCTGTGATTTATGTCATAGAGTGTTCTGCCTATGTTTTCCTCTAAGAGTTTGATAGTTTCTGGCCTTACATTTAAGTCTTTAATCCATTTTGAGCTTATTTTTGTGTATGGTGTTAGGGAATGATCTAATCTCAAACTTTTACATGTCCCTGTCCAGTTTTCCCAGAACCAATTATTGAAGAGGCTGTCCTTTCTACACTGTACATTCCTGCCTCCTTTATCAAAGATAAGTTGGCCATATGTGCGTGGGTTGATCTCTGGGCTTTCTATCCTGATCCACTGATCTATCGTTCTGTTTTTATGCCAGTACCACACTGTCTTGATTACTGTAGCTTTGTAGTATAGTCTGAAGTCAGGGAGCCTGATTCCTCCAGCTCCGTTTTTCGTTCTCAAGATTGCTTTGGCTATTCAGGGTCTTTTGTTTTTCCAAACAAATTTTGAAATTTTTTGTTCTAGTTCTGTGAAAAATTCCAGTGGTAGTTTGATAGGGATTGCATTGAATCTGTAGATTGCTTTGGGTAGTAGAGTCATTTTCACAATATTGATTCTTCCAATCCAGGAGCATGGTATATCTCTCCATCTATTTGTATCATCTTTAATTTCTTTCATCAGTGTCTTATAATTTTCTGCATACAGGTCTTTTGTCTCCTTAGGTAGGTTTATTCCTAGATATTTTATTCTTTTTGTTGCAATGGTAAATGGGAGTGTTTTCTTGATTTCATTTTCAGATTTTTCATCATTAGTGTACAGGAATGGAAGAGATTTCTGTGCATTAATTTTGTATCCTGCTACTTTACCAAATTCATTGATTAGCTCTAGTAGTTTTTCGGTAGCATCTTTAGGATTCTCTATGTATAGTATCATGTCATCTGCAAACAGTGACAGCTTTACTTCTTCTTTTCCAATTTGGATTCCTTTTATTTCCTTTTCTTCTCTGATTGCTGTGGCTAAAACTTCCAAAACTATGTTGAATAAGAGTGGTGAGAGTGGGCAGCCTTGTCTTGTTCCGGATCTTAGTGGAAATGGTTTCAGTTTTTCACCATTGAGGACAATGTTGGCTGTGGGTTTGTCATATATGGCGTTTATTATGTTGAGGAAAGTTCCCTCTATGCCTACTTTCTGCAGGGTTTTTATCATAAATTGGTGTTGAATTTTGTCGAAAGCTTTCTCTGCATCTATTGAGATGATCATATGGTTTTTCTCCTTCAACTTGTTAATATGGTGTATGTATCACATTGATTGATTTGCGTATATTGAAGAATCCTTGCATTCCTTGAATAAACCCCACTTGATCATGGTGTATGATCCTTTTGATGTGCTGTTGGATTCTGTTTGCTAGTATTTTGTTGAGGAGTTTTGCATCTATGTTCATCAGTGATATTGGCCTGTAGTTTTCTTTCTTTGTGACATCCTTGCCTGGTTTTGGTATCAAGGTGATGGTGGCCTCGTAGAATGAGTTTGGGAGTGTTCCTTCCTCTGATATTGTTTGGAAGAGTTTGAGAAGGATAGGTGTTAGCTCTTCTCAAAATGCTTGATAGAATTCGCCTGTGAAGCCATCTGGTCCTGGGCTTTTGTTTGATGGAAGATTTTTAATCACAGTTTCAATTTCAGTGCTTCTGATTGGTCTATTCATATATTCTATTTCTTCCTGAGTCAGTCTTGGCAGGTTGTGCATTTCTAAGAATTTGTCCATTTCTTCCAGGTTGTCCATTTTATTGGCATAGAGTTGCTTATAGTAATCTCTCATGATCTTTTGTATTTCTGTAGTGTCAGTTGTTACTTCTCCTTTTTCATTTCTAATTCTATTGATTTGAGTCTTCTCCCTTCTTTTCTTGATGAGTCTGGCTAATGGTTTGTCAATTTTGTTTATCTTCTCAAAGAACCAGCTTTTAGCTTTATTGATCTTTGCTATCGTTTCCTTCATTTCTTTTTCATTTATTTCTTATCTGATCTTTATGATTTCTTTCTTTCTGCTAACTTTGGGGTTTTTTTGTTCTTCTTTCTCTAATTGCTTTAGGTGCAGGGTCAGGTTGTTTACTCGAAATGTTTCCTGTTTCTTAAGGTGGGATTGTATTGCTATAAACTTCCCCCTTAGAACTGCTTTTGCTGCATCCCATAGGTTTTGGGTCATCGTGTCTCCATTGTCATTTGTTTCTAGGTATTTTTAAATTTCCTCTTTGATTTCTTCAGTGATCACTTCGTTATTGAGTAGTGTATTGTTTAGCCTCCATGTGTTTGTATTTTTTACACATCTTTTCCTGTAATTGATGTCTAGTCTCATAGCATTGTGGTCAGAAAAGATACTTGTTCCAATTTCAATTTTCTTAAATTTACCAAGGCTTTATTTGTGACTCAAGATATGATCTATCCTGGAGAATGTTCCATGAGCACTTGAGAAAAATGTGTCGTCTGTTTTTTTTGGATGGAATGTCCTATAAATATCAACTAATTCCATCTTGTTTAATGTATTATTCAAAGCTTGTGTTTCCTTATTTATTTTCATTTTGGATGATCTGTCCATTGGTGAAAGTGGGGTGTTAAAGACCCCTACTATGACTGTTTTACTGTCGATTTCCTCTTTTATGGCTGTTAGTATTTGCCTTATGTATTGAGGTGCTCCTATGTTAGGTGCATAAATATTTACAATTGTTATATCTTCTTCTTGGATCGATCCCTTTATCGTTATGTAGTGTCCTTCTTTGTCCCTTCTAATAGTCTTTATTTTAAAGTCTATTTTGTCTGATATAAGAATTGCTACTCCAGCTTTCTTTTGATTTCCATTTGCATGGAATATCTTTTTCCATCCCCTTACTGTCAATCTGTATGTGTCTCTAGGTCTGAAGTGGGTCTCTTGTAGACAGCATATATATGCATCTTGTTTTTGTATCCATTCAGCAAGCCTGTGTCTTTGGGTTGGAGCATTTAATCCATTCATATTTAAGGTAATTATCGATATGTATGTTCCTATTCCCATTTTCTTAATTGTTTTGGGTTCGTTATTGTAGTTCTTTTCCTTCTGTTGTGTTTCTTGCCTAGAGAAGTTCCTTTAGCATTTGTTGTAAAGCTGGTTTGGTGGTGCTGAACTCTCTCAGCTTTTGCTTGTCTGTAAACGTTTTAATTTCTCCATCAAATCTGAATGGGATCCTTGCTGGGTAGAGTAATCTTGGTTGCAGGTTTCTCTCCTTCATCACTTTAATTATGTCCTGCCACTCCCTTCTGCCTTGTAGAGTTTCTGCTGAGAGATCAGCTCTTAACCTGATGGGGATTCCCTTGTGTGTTATTTGTTGTTTTTGCCTTGCTGCTTTTAATATGATTTCTTTGTGTTTAATTTTTGACAGTTTGATTAATATGTGTCTTGGCGTATTTCTCCTTGGATTTATTCTGTATGGGACTCTCTGTGCCTCCTGGACTTGATTAACTATTTCCTTTCCCATATTAGGGAAGTTTTCAACTATAATCTCTTCAAATATTTTCTCAGTCCCTTTCTTTTTCTCTTCTTCTTCTGGAACCCCTACAATTCGAATGTTGGTGCGTTTAATGTTGTCCCAGAGGTCTCTGAGACTGTCCTCTGTTCTTTTCATTCTTTTTTCTTTATTTTGCTCTGCATCAGTTATTTCCACTATTTTATCTTCCAGGTCACTTATCTGTTCTTCTGCCTCAGTTATTCTGCTATTGATCCCATCTAGGGTATTTTTCATTTCATTTATTGTGTTTTTAATTGATGCTTGATTCATCTTTATTTCTTCTAGGTCCTTGTTAACTGTTTCTTGCATTTTGTCTATTCTATTTCCAATATTTTGGATCTTGGAAATAGAATCTTGGATCATCTTTACTATCTTTATTCTGAATTCTTTTTCAGGTAGACTGCCTATTACCTCTTCATTTGTTAGGTCTGGTATGTTTTTATCTTGCTCCTTCACCTGCTGTGTGTTTTTCTGTCTTCTCATTTTGCTTATGTTACTGTGTTTGGGGTCTCCTTTTTGCAGGCTGCAGATTCGTAGTTCCTATTGTTTTTGGTGTCTGTCCCCAGTGGCTAAGGTTGTTTCAGTAGGTTGTGTAGGCTTCCTAGTGGGGGCGACTAATGCCTGTGTTCTGGTGGTTGAGGCTCGATCTTGTCTTTCTGGTGGACAGGTCCACGTCTGGTGGTGTGTTTTGGGGTGCCTATGGCCTTATTAGGTTTTTAGGCAGCCTCTCTGTTAATGGGTGGGGTTGTGTTCCTGCCTTGCTAGTTGCTTGGCATAGGGTGACCAGCACTGTAGCTTGCTGGTCGTTGACTGAAGCTGGGTGCTGGTGTTGAGATGGAGATCTCTGGGAGATTTTTACTGCTTGATATTATGTGGAGCTGGGAGGTCTCTTGTGGACCCGTGTCCTGAAGTTGGCTCTCCCACTTCAGAGGCACAGCACTGACTCCTGGCTGCAGCACCAAGAGCCTTTCATCCACCCGGCTCAGAATAACAGGGAGAAAAAGTAGAAAGAAAGAATTAGTAGAAGAAAGAAAGAGAGAGGGAAAGAAAGGAAGAAGGGAAGAAAGGAAGGAAGGACGGAAGAAAGAAAGAAAGGAGGGAGGGAGGGAGGAAGGATGGAAAGAAAGAAGGAATGAAATGAGGAAGGGAGGAATGAAAGCAAAAGGAAGAGTGAATGGAAGAAGGGAGGGAGGGAGGGAGGGAGGAAGGAAAGAAAGAAAGAAAGACAGGAGGGAGGGAGGGAGAAAGGAAAGAAAAAGAAAGTGAAAAGAAGAAGGGTGGGAGGGAGGGAGGAAAGAAAAAGAAAGAAAGAAAGGAGGAGCGGAGGGAGGGAGGGAGGAAGGGAAGGTAGGAAAAAAAAGAGCAGGTAAAGTAAAATAGAATAAAGTATGAAATATAGTAGCATTATTAAAATTAAAAAGTAATTATTGAAAGAAAAAACGGACCGATAGAACCCTGGGACATATGGTGGAAGCAAAGCTATACAGAGAGAATCTTACATAGAAGATTACACATACACATTCACAAAAAGAGAGCAGGGGGAAAAATCAAAAATCTTGCTCTCCAAGTCCACCTCCTCAATTTGGGATAATTCGTTGTAAAAAAAGGAAAAGGGCGAGAAGTCTGAAATCTTGCTAAGTCCACCTCCTTAATTTGGGATAATTCGTTGTAAAAAGAGGAAAAGGGGGGAAAGTCTTAAATCTTGTCCTCAAAGTCCACTTCCTCAATTTGGGATGATTCGCTGTCCATTCATGCACTCCACAGACACAGGGCACATCAAATGGACCGTGGAGCTTTAATCCGCTGCCTCCGAGGCTGCACAGAGAGATTTCCCTGTCTCTGCTCTCACAGCTCCCGGGTCTCAGCCTTGGACCTGGCCCCGCCTCTGCGCGTAGGTCGCCGGAGGGCGTCCGTTCTTCGCTCAGACAGGATGGGTTTAAAGGAGCCGCTGATTCGGGGGCTCTGGCTCACTCAGGCAGAGGGGAGGGAGGGGCGCGCAATGTGGGGCGGGCCTGCAGTGGCAGAGGCCGGCGTGACGTTGCAGCAGCCCATGGCGCTCCGTGCGCTTTCCCGGGAAAGCCGTCCCCGGGTCCCGGGACCCCGGCAGTGGCAGGGTGCACAGGCCCCCCGGAAGGCGGGGCGGACAGTGACCCGCGCTCGCACACAGGCCCGGCGGCATCAGCCCCAGCGTCTCACGCCCGTCTCCGAGGTCCGCGCCTTACCCGCGGCTCGCGCCTGTCTCCGGCGCTTCCCCAAGCAGGCCTCTTAATGCCCTCTCCTCGCGCACCAGGAAACAAAAGGGAAGAAAAAGTCTCTTGCCTCTTCGGCAGCTCCAGACCCTTTCCCCGGACTCCCTCCGGGCTAGCCGTGGTGCACTAACCCCTTCAGGCTCTCTTCCTGCCGCCAACCCCAGTCCTCTCCCTGCGCTCCGACTGAAAGCCGATACCCGAGCCTCAGCTCCCAGCCCCGCCCGCCCCGGCGGCCGAACAGACAAGCCTCTCGGGCTGGTGTGTGCCTGAGGGCACCGGTCCTCTGTGCCAGAATCTCTCCGCTTTGCCCTCCACACCCCTGTTGCTGTGCTCTCCTCCGTGGCTCTGAAGCTTCCCCCTCCGCCACCTGCAGTCTCCGCCCGTGAAGGGGCTTGTAGTGTGTAGAAACCTTCCCTCCTTCACGGCTCCCTCCCACTGGTGCAGGTCCCGTCCCTATCCTATTGTCTCTGTTTATTCTTTTTTTCTTTTGCCCTACCCAGGTATGTGGGGAGTTTCTTGCCTTTTGGGGGGTCTTAGGTCTTCTGTCAGCGTTCAGTAGGTGTTCTGTAGGAGTTGTTCCACATGTAGATGAATTTCTGATGTATCTGTGGGGAGGAAGGTGATCTCCGCGTCTTACTCTTCCGCCATCTTCCTGCGAAATCAACAAGGAATTCTTAACAAGTTGGTTTTTATCCCCTTCACTCTTTTCTATAACATCTGGTCTGAAATTTAAAGGTTAGTAACAAGCTTTGTGGTATATATCTGAAACACCAGAAGTAATTAAGAAGTTGTATATAAACATGGATCTAATTTTTATCAATTTTCAAATAACAACATGTAAATACACACACACACACACATTGGTGGGAAACAAGACATTTGGAGCCACTTAGCTCTGAGTTGATTCAAATACAGATTCCTATAAAATTTGTCATTCAACTCCTTTCAGTCTCTGTTTGTCCATAAATAAAGAATAAGCCCTACCTTGCATGGTTGTGGTAGACATTAGAGGTAGAATATACAAAACCCCTTGGACAAATCTGACCCATATTTGCATCTTGTTGTTGTTATTAATAACAAAATAGGAACAGGATAGAGGATATATTCTTCTAATAGTTGTTAAAAATTGTAATGTCAGAATTGGGATTCCTGAAGCTTTTATAAATCCAGTATTTACTCACAAAATATTTGTAGTTAAGAGAGAAATTACTTCTTTGTAATGAAAAAAATGGAAAAATACATTGTTTTTTTTGTAAAGTTGATCACTAAGTCACCATAGTTCACTGTTAATTGCCTTTGAAAATTTTGACCTTTCTCTTCTTCAGTTCTTTCCATATCTCCCTCAGATGAAAGTACAACCCATGAAAAAGTGACAAAGGAACACACTACTCACCATAAGTTTCTTCCTAAGAATGTTGCTGTCCTCTTTTTAATGGACCTCACTTTTGCATAGACATGAGTAATAGATAGCAAGAGCAGATGCTTGCTTATAATATGATTTGTTTTTAAATTCACTGGGAACTCTCATTTAACCCTCCCCAAAGCCCCATGAAACAGGAGCAAATCTTAGACTTAAAAATCAGGCAGACCTGTCACTTACTAGCTGTCCAATCTTGAGCCTGGTTTTTATTTTCTCTGAGTTTCAGAGAAATTTTCTGCTACCCACAAAGGCTTTAGAAGCTCAGCTATTCAGCTTTGCCTTACACCTGAACATGGTCCTACCCATGCCACTTTGAGGTAGTGTGAGTTACCACAGAGGGAAAACACTTAAAACCTAAAATGTCAATAAAAGCAACAAACTCTTTGATGTTTGCCGTCCTCTTAACCAGATAAAAACGTTAAGGTAGCTACTTTTATGCATTTGGGTTTTCAGTTCCTACCTCGTCATCTGCTCTGCAAGATCTGTGGAGCATCAGCCTTCATTGTGTATCTATACATAAAGTATTTTGCATAAGGTGGACATGCAGTTACTTGATGCTAATGATTCTGGGATACACTGTGCCTATATTATGGCAGGATGTGGAACATCATTGCATTTAGAGCCATAATCTATGTAAAAGTGAATCAATGCTATTTCCACAAGAAAGAGTTAAGTTAAACATATACCAATATTATTGCCCAACTGGAATATGGCCTGGAATAATCAGGCATAAATGTTTACTTTCTGTATTGCCCTCTGCAGACGATGGTGGGAGAGGCCAGGATGAACACATAGTAGGAAATTTGAGAAACTGAATTTACCATAGCACAGATTTCCAAGGAAATCTTGCCATATTTTGTACCCAGTTTTCTGGAGCAATTATTATGCATTATTGCCCAAAGGAAAGCAATTTAGAAAAATACTTTATCGTACAGAGATTGATGGTGGTAAAGTACTGAACTAAATTTAGAATTAGAAGACCTGGGTTCAGTCTGCATGATGTTGAGCAAATCAACCTCTGTAGGCCTCGGATTTTTTCTGTTCTGTTAAATGAGAATGATACTCTTATACCTAAATCACAAAATTACCATAAAGCTCAGATGATACCATGTGTAAGTATTTTGTAGACAAGAAAGTGGTAAACTCATGGAAGATATCATCCAAGGTTTAAGATCTGTTGTCTGCAAGAGAAAAAATGAAAATGTTATTCTTTGTGAGAAAGTCTATAGTCTGTTGAG
Organism: Mesoplodon densirostris; assembly: GCF_025265405.1. Classification (NCBI taxonomy): domain Eukaryota; kingdom Metazoa; phylum Chordata; class Mammalia; order Artiodactyla; family Ziphiidae; genus Mesoplodon; species Mesoplodon densirostris. The sequence goes on from NC_082661.1 coordinate 182,472,062, forward strand.
AGTATGTTAGGAGATTTTTTTTTTTTTGCCCCTAAGTTTCCCATCTATAATAAGGTTATAATCTAGCCTTAGTGACAGAATCTTGAGCTCCAGAAACAAAAAAAGTATCATTAGTAAGGGCTGTGTGTGTGTGTGTGTGTGTGTGTGTGTGTGTGACTGCCATGCTGCCACACTTAAGTATTTCAAATTTTTGGTGAAAAGTCATGAAGATTTTAAAATGAGAGCCGAGAATAGTTCTAGGTTTCATTGTTTTTTACCCAGAAATATTCATAAAGTTAGACCTAAAAAAAGCTAAAATTCCCTTTAAAATGCCTGCATGAACATATTTGCACAAAGTACATCTTTTGTGGTTCTCCTTAAGCATATGTGAATGACACCCATTTTACTACTTGCAAATGTAGTGATTTGTACAGAGATTTTTCCATAGGTTAATTGAGAGTATGGGCCAAGTAGAAGACATGTGAAGAATAGAATATTAAGCTATTTGGGTTGTTTAACTTTTAGATAATTTGCTATTTCCCACGAGTAGAATAAGTAACAGTTATTAAGGAAGAGCATATGTTGACTTCAAATTAAGGAGAAGCCAAAGCATTTTGATGAACTTCAAGCTATCCTAATTATTTTGTTTTAAAGCTTTGAAATAAATAATAAGGCATGAATTTTTATGGGTGTTTATAATATAAGTAAATTAGTCTTTCCAAGGGCTGGCCAAGAAAATTATCTTCAGTGACATAATTTGTTTTTTTTTTTTTTTTTTTTTTTTTTTTGCGGTATGCGGGCCTCTCACTGTTGTGGCCTCCCCCGTTGCGGAGCACAGGCTCCGGACGCGCAGGCTCCGGACGCGCAGGCTCAGCGGCCATGGCTCACGGGCCCAGCCGCTCCGCGGCATATGGGATCCTCCCAGACCGGGGCACGAACCCGTATCCCCTGCATCGGCAGGCGGACTCTCAACCACTTGCGCCACCAGGGAGGCCCCATAATTTGTTTTTAAAAAGACAGATGATGAAAATGTTCTAATTCAGAATGAAAAAATAGTGATGATTTTAACTATACACCAATCTATGTAAATATCACAAAAATGTGAATGGTAGTATTTTATACTATTGGAGGCATAAATAAAGATTTTAAGAGTCACAGATTCATAAGCGCAAAAAATTGGTTAATTTTTGTTTTATGTTTTTAAATTGCTATTTTTTTCAGCTATTAATGGCTAAAATGATACCCTGTTTCAGGGATAAATATGTGTATCAATAATCTTTGAAGTAAAGTCATTTGGAATAATTGATTCCATGCAGATATAACCATTTTCAAATTTTAAACAGGAGTGAATTTTGTTTTTAAGAGTTTCAATAATTACTGTTTTTAATTTACAGAATAATTTTCAAAATTTAGGATAAGACTAAAATTGCAGGATAAAAGGAAAATATAAAACATGTATGATCAGATCAAAAAATGTGTATTAGTTTATAAACAAGAACAAGAACAAAAAGTACCCACCTTCAAGGACCTGGCCATTCTCTCTGGAGCCATGTGAATATTTTCATAAAACATGATCTGATGGATAGGGCACCTTAAGTTTTCATTTGCAAGAAAATATAGGGTTATAGCAAGATGTAAAGCATAAAAATCCTGCCACCTACAGTAAAAACAAAGGTATGATTTAGACATGGGCATCAGTGAAAATCCTGCTTAGATGAGACTTCAGTCCTGAAAATTAGGGAGGCCGCTTGGTGATCCTATCACCCTGTGTTCCAGGCATTTTCTGGCACCAATGCCCACCACTGAGAACATTTAATCCAGCAGACAGTGAGTGCTTAATGGAGTTGAGAAGCAGCAGTGGATTTCTTGCCACATTTGACAAGGAAGTTCAGTCTCAGCTAGTAAACCTTATTTAGGAAATGAATTTGTGTATTTGCAAAGGATATGCTTCAGGCAGTTTCACAAAATGAATTCTCAGGAAATAAACTAAAAATGAAACTCAGGTCTCCAGACCAATAAATTACAGTGCCTATGATTTTTATGAACTTTATAACAAGTGTCAAAGTTTGCAAATGAGAATCAACAATAGACCATTTATTTTCACTCTAAGTCAAATTAAAATATGGTTTTGTCAGTTTAGGAAAAAGAAACAGCTAATGAGAAAATAACCTCAGGATTTGAGGTATCAAATGTTATCTCTGAATAAAAGGAAGTTTTGGAGATGATTGGAGCTGCATATATACTTTATTTTTTTCTTTTTTTTAACATCTTTATTGGAGTATAATTGCTTTACATTGTTGTGTTAGTTTCTGCTTTATAACAAAGTGAATCAGCTCTACATATACACATATCCCCATATCCCCTCCCTCTTGCATCTCCCTCCCTCCCTCCCTCCCTCCCTATCCCACCCCTCTAGGTTACAATATGCAATAAAAGCATTTGTAAAACCATGACTAAAAATTTACTTGTTTTCATTTGTGAAGCAAGCCTTATTTTTTAAGCTTTAGTATACTTCCATTTAAAACAGTTAACTTCACCTAAACAAGTAATATGTGAAATCTTTGAGATCAGTAGACTGATAAAGAGAACTAAGTTTAGCTTTGAAAGTTTTTTTTAATTACTTTACATCATAGGAGAATGTGTACTTTAATGCATGCTCCTTTACGAGTGTGTAAAAGTCACATGTAAAATATTCATTGACACGGCTATTTTACATACAGGAAGAAAGCATCATGTTTAACAGAAACTGTTCTTTCTTCCTGCTTTTCCCTGTACTAGATATGTAACTTCAGGCCTCTGTTTCTTCATATATAAGCTGGGAATAATAGTAGTATTTACCTCAGCAGCACATGCTCAGTAACTGTTCCTAGAAATATTATTTTTGTAATTTGGGATCTTGAAATAGGTAAGGTTTACTTCAGTTAGCACTTCTTTTCAGCCCTCAGTTTTAAGCTCATTGCCTTACATCCCTTCAGTGCAAAAGTCCCTTAAGTACAAAGTTGCAAGAACTTTTAGAAGTTCACTTATCCTTTTTTTAATAAGGGCTGTTCAAATGTACCTTTGTATGCAGAGTTTTCAGACATATGGGTAACCAGGCTCTAATTTTTTTTAAAACTCCGCTATAGTCTTTGAACCAAATATTACTGTCAAGCCAGAGCCCACGAGTACACATTTTTTGCAGCAGTGTAAATACTCAATAGTCTTTATGGTGAGACGATTTTACAGCAGCATCTTTCACTTTTACCCTTGCATATGCCGAAATGAAATCATGAAGTTTTTGCCCTTTAAGTGTTGTTTTATTATTAAATGGAGTCTGTATGAGGCAGTATGGCTCAGTAGAAAAACAATAGATTAGATGCAACTATAAATTCTCTTTCTGGCACCACCTCTGACTCACTAAGCCTTCTGTGCTATAGCCTAAAATGCATCATTGAGAAACACCAGTGCCTAAAGCTGTCATTTGGCTTTCTGTATTGGCAGTAATCAGAAGATACTGTAAATCTGTGGCAGTTAAAAAAAAAAGACTCAAAACAGGGAGGAACCTGATTGAATATATAGTTAAACCAGCTCTGTTTTCAGATGAAGAGGTGAAGAGGCTGAAATTCTGGGAGGTTACATGATTTGCTGAAGGTCAAACCACAGAAAACAAAGTCCAGGTGGCTGATGTCCAGTTCTATGGTCTGAACCCTATGGGTTATAACAAATGGAAGCTGGAAAAAAGATCAGTTAAGTATCTGGGCACTGTATATATGTATTGCTTAAAATCTAGAGTTTTTCTAACATTCTAGATTTTTTTTTTTTTTTGGAATTTGGGATCATGTGATAATCCAAATGTAGTAATAATTGACAAGTGACAAATTGGCCAAAATACATTTAGTTGGGTCAGGATAGAAAAACCACTATGTGACTGGATAGTGTCAACTCAACACTCTTGCTGAAACTTGGGATCTGTAGCTCAGAAGAGTCAGCTGCAATGAACTGATAAAGCAAAATGCAGGGGATAGGAGAGAGAATTCACCTTGATTGTTAAGAACTTACCATGTGTTCATCACTGTAGCAAGTGCTTTATATAAATTGTCCCTTTTAAAGAAGTAGACAATTCTCTCTGAATTTGTGGCATCACTGTCAGAGTCATCCTTGACTGCTACAAAACCTCAGATGAAACTTTTAGCCTACCCGGACCTTGGGTTCCTTATTTGTAAAACAGGCAATTCCTAAACTGACTACTTCACTAACTGAAAGACTTCAGCTACGAAAGCAGCAGAAAAATATAAGGCACCATCAGAATTTTAAGTCATATATGATTTACTTTTCTTTCAATTGATTCTTTGTGATTGTTATAATTTTAACTTACATTCACTGATTTCATGTAGGATGATGGGAGGAACAACATAGGATTAAAGATTTATTAAGGATAATTAACCAAATGTGTAGTACACTTGAGAAAACAAGGTTGACTCTGTTTACTTCACCGTGTTTTCTTTTTTCTTTATTTTTTCCTGGTCTTTATGTTGAATACACTATCAGCACTGTTCTGCACAAATCCTTTTCTAGAAATCTGCAAAAGTACTTGGAAATTGATAAGGTGTAGGCAATAAAATTAATAAAACCAATGAAACTTGAATACCTAAGGGCATAATATTTGTCACTGTAAGTTGGAGCTGTTATTTTCATCTTGTGTTTCAGTCAAGATACTTGGATGCAAGCAAGAGAAACTAACTTAGTTATCTTAAACCACGGCTCAAGTACGAGGCAGGAGGTGAGGATCAGGCTGCCAGAACAGGCAGGGACCAGGGAGAAGCAGGAGGAGGGCTGGGAACCATAAAAAATTCAAACAATTTAATTTCTTTTTATTTATTTTTTGCTATTGAAAAATATTGAATGTATCTCACATACTAGAGTGAATATAACATATGTTACTTAAATAATATTAATAAATCAACTAAATATCTATGGACTTACCTTTACTCTAGGACCGTCTCTTCTCTCTTAGAGTGACCTGAATTTTGTGTTGATCATTTTCTTATCTGTTTTTATAATTGTACATACTTAAAGTAACATAGTAATAGAATACTTAGATATGTGTTGGTAGTGTATGTGTGAGGATATACTTCAGTATTATTTTATTTTTAAAAATTTATTTTTTATTTCTCTGCAACCTGCTTTTTTCACATTTTGTTTTCAAAACACTAATGCATTCATTAATCCAATATATAAATATATCAAAATGTATTCATTCTGCTGCTGAAAGGAGCATATAGACTTTTGGGACATTTCTTCTTCTTTTTCCTTCTTTGTCTCTTCCATTCTCTTTTTCTATTATGCATAAAGTTACCGTGAACACTTTAGTTCTGGTGTGTCTGGTACAAAAGTTTTTTAAGGATTCATACTTAAGAACAAAGGACTAGTCGTAGGTTATGTGATTGTTCAGATTTTTTTTTTAAGGTTATTTATTTATTTATTTATTTATTTATTTATTTTTATTTATTTTTTTTTTTTGTGGTACACGGGCCTCTCACTGTTGTGGCCTCTCTCATTGTGGAGCACAGGCTCCGGGCACGCAGGCTCCTCGGCCATGGCTCACGGGCCCAGCCGCTCCGTAGCATGTGGGATCTTCCCAGACGGGGCACCGACCCGTGTCCCCTGCATCGGCAGGTGGACTCTCAACCACTGCGCCACCAGGGAAGCCCGATTGTTCAGATTTAAGAGGCAATATCAAGTTGTTTTTCAAAAGATTTTTTCATTTTAGTCACCAAAAAGTAGTGAAGGCAAAATTTAGGTGTTTGATGACTCTGTGTAAACTGAGATTTTGAATTTTTGACAGTCTATACATATGAAATATCTAATAATAACCTGTTTCCAATTAGCATTCTCTGATTTCCTGTGAGATTAAGCACTTTTAAAATATGTTTGTTGACATTTCCTTTTTCTTCTTCTATGAAGTGCCTGTTTGACGTTGAACCATTTTCCTATTGGGTTGTTTTATTGGTTTTATGTATTTTATCTTTTCCCAGTTTGGATTTGCCTTTTCATTCTCTTTATGATGCTATTGATGAAGAAAAGTTCAAGATTCTCATTTAAGGTCTTAATAAATTTGAATTTTTTGTATATTGTGAGAGAAGAATTTTATTTTTGTTTTTTCCACTTTCACAGACAATTGTACAAGAACTTTTTTTTTCTTTTTTTTTTTTGCGGTACGCCGGCCTCTCACTGTTGTGGCCTCTCCTGTTGCGGAGCACAGGCTCCGGACACGCAGGCTCAGCGGCCATGGCTCACGGGACCAGCCGCTCTGCAGCATGTGGGATCCTTCCGGACCTGGGCAGGAACCCGGGTCCCTTGCATCGGCAGGTGGACTCTCACCACTGTGCCACCAGGGAAGCCCCTCACAAGAACTTTTTATTAAAATGCTCTTCCTACTCTATCGGTGTGCAGAGCCATAGCTACCATATATCAAGTTTACATAAATGCACAGTCTGTACATACATCTTTGTTTTGTACCAGTAGTCCACATGTCCATTTCTATTATTTTACAATGCATCTTAATTGTTCTAAATTTACAATACCTTGATAACTGGTAGGGAAAGTTTCCATACCTATGGGCTTTTCTTTTTTCCAGAGCATATTACTTATTCTTACCTTTGTTCTTACCCTTTGTTGTGGTTGGTTTATTTTCTAATCTTTATGCTTTTAATTTTATTTTTTCTCATAGTAATGTACAGACAATAATAAAGAGAAATGGTGTTAGTACATATCCTAATTGTTTTTATCTTATTTTATTTCAAAATTATGGTTTAATTTTTCACATTTGAAAGTGATATTTACTGTAGATCTTTGTGGATGTGCTATACCAAACTAAAGATGTTTTATTCTCTTAGTTTGATAAGAGATTGCATCATGAATTATTGTTCATCTCTGTATCTATTGAGATTATATGTAATTTATCTTTTCATCTGTTAATGAAGTGAATTAGAAAATTAACAAATGTTCTAATTTTGAAACAATCTTGCACAGTAGTGTTCCTGAAATGGATTTAACTTCAGCATGGTATATATCTTTCTTATGTGGTGACAGATTTTTGCTTGCTAATATTTTATTAGGATTTTAGTATATATGTACATGAGTGACAACTAGTCTGGAATTTTTAAAAACTTTTAATTTAAAAACAATTTTATATTTACCGAAGAGATTCAGTGATAGTATAGATAGTGAAATTCCCCCATGCCCTTCCACTAGCCTCTCCTAAAGTTAACATCTCACATTATCATGCTACATTGGTCAAAACTAAGAATAGTATTGGTGCAAGGCTGTTTGCTCAAGTACAGACCTTATTCAGATTTCACCAGTTTTTCTACTAATGTCCATGTTTTGTTCCAAGATCTAATCTAGGATCCTACATTGCATTTATTTGCCATGTCTTCTTAGTGTCCTCCAAAATGTGGTAGCCTCTCACAGTTTCCTTGTTTATCATGTCTATTCATTCACCAGAAACCCACTCTCTTGATTACCATAGCTTTATAGTAAGTTTTAAGTTGGGTGGTGTCAGTCCTCCAACTTTGTTCTCCTTCAATATTGTATTGGCTATTCTGGGTCTTTTGCATTTCTATGCTAAGTTTAGAATCCATGTTAAGGGGAATCAGTTTAGAATCAGTTGGTCAATATCTAAAATAATGTGCTAGGATTTTGATATGGATTGTGTTATCTCTAAATCAAGTTGGAAAGAACTGACATTTTGCCCACATCAAGTCTTCTTATCTACATACATGGACTATCTCTCCATTTATTTGGATATTCTTTCATTTCTTTATCAAGAGTTTAGTAGTTTTCCTCATGTAGATCTTGCACATGTTTGGTAGATTTACACTTACACATTTCTCTTTTGGGGGTGCTAATGTAAGTAGTATTATGTTTTAATTTCAAACTCCAATCGTTCATTGCTGGTATATAAGAAACCAATTGACTTTTGTATATTAGCCTTGTATACAGAAAACTTGATATAATCACTTTTTATTTTGATGAGTTTTTTGTTGATTCTTTGCTATTTTCTACAATAACAATCATGTCATCTGCAAACAAAGACAGTTTTGTTTCTTCCTTCCCAATTAATATGCCTTTTATTTCCCTTTCTTGTCTTATTTGTTACCTAGGATTTCCAGTATGATGTTGAATAAGAGTAGTGAGAACAGATAGCCTTGGTGTGTTTCTTATCCTATTCCTAGTTTGCTGAGAAGTTTTACCATGAATGGGTGTAGAGTTTTGTCCAGTGCTTTTTCTGCATCTGTTGATATGATCATGTGATTTTTTTTTCTTTCAGCTTATTGGTTTTGATACCAATGTAAAATTTGCCTCTTACTATATAAAATTCCTTTTTAAAAATATATGATTAATTATATTCAGAAACTACTATTTTTTGAATTTTATTTTATTTATTTTTTATACAGCAGGTTCTTTTTTTTTTTTTTTTTTTTTCTTTTTGCGGTATGCGGGCCTCTCACTGTTGTGGCCTCTCCCGTTGCGGAGCACAGGCTCCGGACGCGCAGGCCCAGCGGCCATGGCTCACGGGCCCAGCTGCTCCGCGGCATATGGGATCCTCCCAGATCGGGGCACGAACCCGTATCCCCTGCATCGGCAGGCGGACTCTCAACCACTGCGCCACCAGGGAGGCCCATACAGCAGGTTCTTATTAGTTAACTATTTTATACATATTAGTGTGTATATGTCAATGCCAGTCTCCCAGTTCATCCCACCAACCCCCCACTTTACCCTTTGGTGTCCATATGTTTGTTCTCTACATCTGTGTCTCTACATCTTTTTAGGATGTTTCTTTCCAAGTTTATACTTCCATCATTTTTCCAGAAATTATTTTAAAGTATTTTATTTTCTATTTCAAGGATTAATCTATTCATTGGAATGATTCTATTTTCCTCCCTAATGTGTATATAGGACTAGATTCACTCCCATCCCCGTATCTACTACCATACTTTCCTTTCTTGTGTAAGTTCACACATAAATTCACAGAATTTATCTTTTCACACTTTAAATTTCATTAATGTTTTCATTCACTGAAGTGATGTAACACTGTGAGTCTTGTTCAGTACAGACAAAATTGGGGATGTCAGTTTCCAAAAGTAGACAAGAAAAAGAAAAGACAGTCATTAGTATTTTTGGCATGGATTTTCAATGGAGCAAGAAAGACATGCCTATTTCTTTGTTTGCTTTCAATTTAACACATCCTTTTTTTTTTTTTTTATTGTTCCGGAGTAATTCCACTTTTCTATTTGTTATTTGTGTTTGTTAATCAAGCTTTCAAACTCTGTTGGATTGTGACTTTTCAAAGCTGGGGAAAAAGAATGACACTTAACCAACATTTTCTAAAATGTCAAGACATTTAGGGAGTTAGGATCTTCTTGAAATCCATAGAGATAATCCTCCCTTGGATTATAAGCATTACACAGTTCCCTGTAGTTTCCAAAATCAGTCAACAGGCATGATCAGTTTTTTGTTTTGTTTTGTTTTTAAATTCCAACTTTAGCTATTCTAAAAACACATTTAGGAATAAACAGAAAATGTGATGACCATTTTTAGAGAGACCTTGCTGTGTAAATCTAGTACTAGGAAGAGGAAACAGAATTTCATGCTTTTGTTTAGAAGACTTCATAGTCATTTAACATGGAGATGAATCAGAATATGAAATTCCTTTATGGTTATAATCAATTTGAATAACAGCTGAGAAAGTATAATAGAAATCATACAGTTTTACCTTTATCCCATAAAAGTCATGAAATATCCTGACAGGGCCATTTCATCTACTTGCCTCCTCCTATACATCCTTTAAAATCTCTTTTTAATAACTGGTTAATATCCCTACACATAACCCAAAAATACTCTTAGTGGGTATGGAACTTACTTCTGTGTTCTATTTTGGTTGAAGTACAAAACAGAAAATTGACAAAAAAAATCACTGTTGATTATGATAATCATTCAACATCGAATTCCTTACTTATTATCTACAATTTTAGAAATGAATCCCCTGCATTAAGAAAGATATTGAAAAAAACAACCCAATACTACAAAATGTTACTGCCACCTCCAAACTGTTTCCTACTAAAGCAAGGGACAGTGAAAGATAATATTAGTAAGAATGCCCCACGTTCCATATTACTACTTCCTCAGATGACTAGGACTTTTGGCTGACAGAACTTGGGACAATTATCTTGTTCTTTGTGTTCAGAGATGATGTGCTGACAGGTTATTTCCTGAACAATAACTGAAATGTGTGACCTGCTGTCCTTGCCAGGAGAGAGACTATTTTGTAGTTGACAGCAGCAGTCACTGAGGGGAGAGCTTGACATTTGTGGCCTTGTAGCCTTTGGGTCAGCAGAGTCTGTTTTTGATTCCTTCTGGCTGCTATGGTATCCTGACTTCTGTCTTGTCTTGGTGACTGTTACTGATGCTGCCTTGTTGCAAATGGTCTCTGCATGCATCCTCTCTGTCCTAGCCCCCTATATACACAATCACCTCCCATGTTGTGCAATCACAACCTTTCAGTTCAGGTGCCATTTTCCCTACTAGCTTAACAGCGAAATAAGTTAAGCCCCATTCCAATGCAGATAGAACCTGAGTTACTCAGCTCTCCTTGCTGGAAAGTTGGTTCTACTGCCATTGCCTATAAAGAGATTACTAAGTCAATGATTATGCATTTTTAACCTATTTTTAGACTGCTTAAGTACAACATTGCTCCTACAGTGCATTAGATAAATGCAGTTTCATTAATGAATGCTGAAAAAAGAGAAATAAGTCTTACATTGATAAGCCTCTGTAATAATTTAAGAGTAACAACAGTGTCAAAAATACTTCCATCTTACATTTGAAAACTCATTTTGATTTCTGTAGCTTTTTAGGATACAGTACAGATATTCCTGCAGTATATACAGCTAATCACCTGAAGGACAAAGCTCCTTTTGTCTCAAGTCTGTGAAATGCTATCAGTAAAAATACATTTAATTCTGACTACCACGTTCCTCTTTGAAACTATTGGAAAATTAGTATGACACCAAGCATATGTATCTTAATGTACATGTTTCCCTGATTCTCCTTCTGTCTCTCAGCTAAATCTCTGTCACATTGGCTAACTCCACTTCTATCTATTTTCCCCGATATGAATATCTTCTTCACAGTTCCATAGTTTGGCCTACTGTCACAGCACCAAATGTCATCTCTATGCAAATGCTTGTCAAAACTCTCTCTGTCTCTCATTCTCTCCTTCTCCCTCCCTCACTCCCTACCCCTCCCCATTATCTCAATCTCTTTCTTGACTGTCTGGTAGATCTGGACTTGAAGGTAACCCCTAAGTCAACATGAGTAGACTATCCTCTTTCTGAGATCTCTTTTCCTCCCGGCTTCTTTATGATGATAAAAGTTTCCCCCACTTCTTC